>NC_134355.1:570123115-570146268 GCF_048569485.1 Anomaloglossus baeobatrachus | reverse complement strand
TTTCCCCTGCAGAGCGCCGTATTGTGCCGCATGGTGTTGCATCCGTTTTTTGCCCGATGAGGCAGATTTAGCCCATGCGGCGGCTGGATGGATTGTTGCCTGGCACATTTTTGTGTGCGGCGAAAAAAACGCATCGCGCCGGATCCGGCGCGATTCACAATGTAATCCTGTGGACACCGGATGCTGCGTCCTGCGGCAAAAACCACATCCGGCCGCAGTTTTTTGCACTGCGCATGCTCATTATCAAGCCGCATCCGTCAAAAACCGGACGGGCTTCAAGGAAAAACTTATGCAACGGATCAGTTTTATTCGCCACATCCGTTGCATAGGTTTTTGGGCCGGATTGTGCCACTCATCACAAACCGGATGTGTGAAAGCAGCCTTAAAGAAAGGGACATCTTTGTGTTAAACACTGAGCAGCCGGCGCTAGATCCGCTCATCGCGCAGCTCCAATGTCTGCCTGAAGCTCACAGCAGTCATGTTCTATGGCCGCGCGCTCATGTGGATTATGTCAAATCTGGATGCTTTTGGGGGTTAATAAAGGGGGTTAAAAACAGTGGGGTTTATATTGTATTTTATTTCAATTAAGGCTCTGTGCGCACTGGGAAGTGGAATTTTCTTGAGAAAATTCCGCATGCCCTCAAAGATTACCGCACCCGCGGTAAAAAACCGCGGGAAACGCACCCGAAAACCGCATGCGGTTTGCCGCGGTTTGCTGCGGTTTTACCGCGGTATTATTCGCGGTATTGCCGCGGTTTTGCCGCGTGCGGGTTGGGATGTGCTTTATTGCATTCAATGCAATAAAGCACATTGAAGAAAAAAAAAAGTCATTTAATTCTGAGAGTAGATAGACAGAAGAATAGATAGAGGGATAGATAGATAGACAGAGGGATAGATAGAGAGATAGATGACAGATCGCTGCATTTCCCACGGTCGGCAGTGAGTTCACATTACCGGCCGTGGGAAATGACCGGTAATTACCTCTGCTGCTTTCATTCAGCCTGTGTCTGTGACAGTCGCGGCTGGATGGAAGCAGCGCTGGACGTCGGACCTGGATTACGCCGGAGTTTTGTTGCGGGAGGGGTTAATAAAATGGTGAACGAGGCTTGTTTGTTTTATTTAAAATAAAGGATTTTTCGGTGTCTGTGTTTGTTTCACTTTACTTACGGGTTGATCATGTCAGCTGTCACATAGACGCTGCCATGATCAAGCCTGGGGTTAATGGCGGTGGTCCCCCATCACCATTAACCCCTTGTATTACCTTGCCACCACTGCTACACGGTGGCAAGAAGAGCCGAGGACACGCCGGTATTGTCGCATATTGCATGCGACAGTGCCGGGGCAGCTGCGGCTGATATTCTCGGCTGCGGGAGGGGGAGTGAGGCGGGGGACATTACCCCTGCCCCTCTCCCTCCCCAGCCTGAGAATACCGGGCCGCCGCTGTGTGCTTACCTCGGCTGGAAGGTAAATATGCAGCGGAGCACACGTTCTTTTTTTCCTATATTTCCGTTTTCTTTCTATGTGTGTTCTATGTGTCTGTGTCTATGTGATCTATGTGTCTGTGATGTCTGTGTCTGTGATCTGTGTGTGTTTACTCTGCACGGCTTCCTCTTCCTGTAATGACATCACTTCCCTGCAAAACCGCAGACAGGCGATGCACATTACCGGAGGTAAACCGCAAAATACCGCAGGGAATAACGCAGGAAAAACGCAGTGAACCGCACAGAATTTGCTGCCTGCGTTATTCCCTGCGGGATTTCTTGATTAACATTGAGTCAATGGAGTAAAATCCCGCAGCGCTGTGCGGAAAAGAAGTGACATGCACTTGTTTTTGCTGCGGGATATCCCGCAGCAAAACATGCAGCTGTCAAATTCCGCCCAGTGCGCACAGGATTTTTTTTCTCCATAGGATTTGCTGGTGATTCACTGCAGAGATGTTATGAACATTTTCTGCAGCGAAACATGCAGCAAATCCGCGGCAAAATCCGCGAAAAATCCGGTAAGTGCGCACATAGCCTAAAAGGATTTTTTTGGTGTGTTTATTTCTTTTTCACTTACAGATTAGTAATGGGGGGTATAAGTCTAAGACACCTCCCATTACTAATCTAGGGCTTAGCGGCAGCTGTGAGCTATTAACCCTCTATTACCCAGATTGCCACCGCACCAGGGCAATTGGATAAGCTGGGCAAAATTCTGGGATTGTCTTATCTAATGGATGCAGGCTGCTACTTTTAGGCTGGTTCTGTCTCCCAGCCTGAGAATACCAGCCCCCATCTGTAAGCTTTAATCATGCCTGGGTATCAAAATTGGGGGGGGGGGGGGGTAGTGGGACTACATGCAGTATTTTTTAAATTGATTAAAAATTTCTTTAAAAAAAAGGCACATGCTGTTCCTCTTATTTTGATACACAGCCAAGATAATGTCTAGGGCAGGGGTGGGCAATTAATTTTCCCATGGGGCCGCATGAGAAATTGGGATTGGTTTAGAGGGCCGGACTAATATAATTACCTCAGTTCTACCCAATATACTACATCACTACACCCCCTCCATATACTACACCTGTAATAAACTACACCACTACACCCCTATATACTACACCTGTATTATACTACACTCCCTCCATATACCTGTAATATACTACACCCCCATATACACCTGTATTATACTACACCACTATATAATACACCTCTGATATACTACATCATTACACCCCTATATACTACACCTGTAATATACTACATCACTACACCCCATATACTACACCTGTAATATACTACACCTCCATATAGCACACCTGTAATATACTACATCCCATATAGCACACCTGTAATATACTACAACTCCATATAGCACACCTGTAATATACTACATCACTACACCCCCATATAGCACACCTGTAATATACTACACCTCCATATAGCACACCTGTAATATACTACACCTCCATATAGCACACCTGTAATATACTACATCACTACACCCCTATATAGCACACCTGTAATATACTACGCCTCCATATAGCACACTGTAATATACTACACCTTCATATAGCACACCTGTAATATACTACACCTCCATATAGCACACCTGTAATATACTACATCAATACACCCCCATATAGCACACCTGTAATATACTACATCAATACACCCCCCATATAGCACACCTGTAATATACTACACCTCCATATAGCACACCTGTAATATACTACATCACTACACCCCTATATAGCACACCTTGTAATATACTACGCCTCCATATAGCACACCTGTAATATACTACACCTTCATATAGCACACCTGTAATATACTACACCTCCATATAGCACACCTGTAATATACTACATCACTACACCCCTATATAGCACACCTGTAATATACTACACCTCCATATAGCACACCTGTAATATACTACACCTTCATATAGCACACCTGTAATATACTACACCTCCATATAGCACACCTGTAATATACTACATCACTACACCCCTATATAGCACACCTGTAATATACTACACCTCCATATAGCACACCTGTAATATACTACACCTCCATATAGCACACCTGTAATATACTACACCTCCATATAGCACACCTGTAATATACTACACCTCCATATAGCACACCTGTAATATACTACACCTCCATATAGCACACCTGTAATATACTACATCACTATACCCCCATATACACCTGTAATATACTACACCTCCATATAGCACACCTGTAATATACTACATCACTATACCCCCATATACTACACCACTATATACACCTCCATATAGCACACCTGTAATATACTACACCCCCATATGTCACACAACCTGCTCCCCATACAGCCTGCACCCCCATATCACACACACTACACCCCATACAGCCTGCACCCCCATATCACACACACTACACCCCCATATGTCACACACCCTGCCCACATATCTCACCCTGCCTGTACCCCAACTTACCCCTCTCAAACACTCTGCACCCCTTCACATCCTTCTGTCAGTCTGCAGCCCTCATATGCACTCACCCTGCAGCCCCCCTCCCCCTCATGTCCCCTCTTTTCTTATTACCAGTCATGTGTCCACATCTCCTTCAGGATTCACTATCTTTGCTTTCTGCCCGGGCATCCTGTGTCTCCTCCCACACAGTCACATGGGCGTGACATCATCGCAGGTCCTGCAGGATGGAGATTCCGTCTGCTCTGCTGTGCTGCTCCTTCTCCTGCACTGACTGTGCGGACCTGCACAGGATCTCTCCCTGCTCGGCACGCTGCAGCCCGGCTCCACTGCACCGGCTGAAGACGGGCGGGCCGGTCACAGAGAGCAGGCGGGCCGGATGTGGCCCGCGGGCCGCCCCTTGCCCAGGTCTGGTCTAGGGGCTGCAGCCTGCTATATGCGCTGGGTTATCAAAAATATGGGGGTACTACACCAATATTTTTTATTTTTTTATTTTTACAGCAATCGAGATGCAGACATAGCGCCTCTGGTTGGTTGCAGTCAGACACACCCCCAGCTTGTGTGACAGGATGTCCGACTACAACCAGAGACTGCTGCTGTGACACAGCAAGCAGCGAAAATGTATGAAGGATAATGAGCGCCCACAGAAGTAGCGTTAGAGCCACGTGGAGACTAAGTAAAATGATCTTGCTCCAACCCCCCTATCACCCTATCCCTTCTGCCATTTTAAAGTGCTGGATTCTGCTCCCCATAGAATAGAGGGACCAGCGTCCAGCCAGATATCAGGGATCAATTCTGGCCCAAACTGGGGCTGTGTGTTTTTTTTTTTTTGTTAACCCGGGTGGACCGGACAACCTCAGAGAAAAGATATATCAATCTATCTATATGCAAGGGAGAAAGGAGTACTAAATGGCCATAATGATGATGATAATGTTCATTGATATTATGTTTGGCCATTGATACCCAGACATTTTGAGATATATAGAGATTAATATAAATATATATTTATATTTATCTCTATATCTCTATATATCTCAAAATTTCTGGGTATCAGGTGGAATAATAAGTAATAATCTATGGCCACTCCAGGAATACATATATTTAAGCAAGGGAGAAAGGAGTACTAAATGGCCAAACATAATATCAATGATCATTATCATTGATATATAAAAATTTCTGGAGAGATATATATATATATATATATATATATATATATATATATATATATATATATATATATATATATATATATATATATATATATATATATATATATATATATATATATATATATAAATATATTTATATTATGTGTGTGTGTGGATGTAATGAGGTGTGAGCATGTTGATATACTCACCTACCAGTGCGCTCTCTGCGAAGTAAAAGCTCTGCAGACTCACACTGCGCTCTGCGTGATCCGGAAGTGATTTTACCAATGAAAATCTATAGAGTGACAGTTCCAGCTCATGCTGGAGTGACGACTAGACGCAATTGTGATGAACTCACTGGACAATGGAGGGAGCAGCAGTAGGTATGTATTGTATACACACACACACACACACACACACACACACACACACAAATACTAAAATACAAAATGTAGATGAAGTGCTTTTAATTGGAACTTTCCCCCGACATTTACAGACATAACTCATCGATACACTTTGGTTCACTAGATATTGTTCTAGTTGTTGAGGCAACAAGCAAAGATACACCCACAAAAATTATCAGTGTTTTATGGGAACAATCTAAGTTGTATAAATGCCCATGAGACTGCGAAAAGGGGCAGGGTAAAGCAAGGGCGTGCTAACCCACTGGATAAATCACAACCCACTCAAGTCACCTGACTGCTGCAGCCAATCACAGCTCTCAGTGGTCACGTGACAAGAGCTGGATGTCACTTCCAGTCCCAGCAGAGACCACTGAAGCTGCCTGTGCTGGACCCTTGGGGGTCTGAGCCACAGGGGATGCCCCATTTTATTATTTTTAAGCCATCTCCAATGCTTGTAAATTTTGTTTAGAAGAACAAAAATAATATATTAGAAAGTCCAATAGTTTTAAGAGGACACAATATACATGTATAGTGGTGTTTTCCAAGAGAAAAAAGTTACCAGGACTGCAAGTACTCATCTATAATAGCTAAAGGAAGAGCAATATATACAAGATTAGAAATAATTGTCATTTGTTTCAAGTATAAAATCAGGTACAACAATCTAATGCAACAGGTGACCTCACCGATAAAGCACGGAAAAGCCCTGAAGCTCCGGACTGTCAGACAGTCACATGATAGGAAATCACCAACATCCACAAGTCAGTCATTAATGGGAAACACCAAACAAACCTGAAACCTGTGACTCAAACATGTTACCTATTTTGCACAAAATTAACTATAGACTACACTGACAAATGGACCGGAGCATCACTTTCCAGTCCAGCTGTACTGTGTATCCCAGCCCACACCACTGATTGGCAGCTTGCTGGCACTGCACGCTGGCAATCAGTGGTGGGGGTGGCGTTCTACACAACTCAGCATTCGTAGCTCTGCTACGTCTACAGCAGAGAAAATAGGGATTCTATCAAAACTGCACCAAGCAGTCTAGTAAGAGACATCACTGGAATCAGGCTCTTAGCCCCTACATCATGCTGCTATCAGACTGCAGAAAAAACCTGCAGACAATGCTATTGAAATTAACATGTGCCCACTTATCTGGTCTTTGTGTTAATCTAAAAGAATATAGTGGGTGATGGCCTAAACATGAATTTGTTTCTATACAGCCCCTACCACAACAGCAGACGTATCCTCCTAACACAACTAATTAAATTCCCTGCGGCTTCCTTGTGGCCAGAAAACCAGCTGTTTTAGGACAGTTTGCCCCATTCATAGACCATAAACATTAATGTAAATGGCAACTTGCATTGTGTTATCATATTAATCAGGCAAGAGGTGTGAGTTAAAGCACCAAGTGTGCAAAAAATAAAAAGCAGTCACAAATCAGTTCTGTAACCTGCCACACGCAGGTAATATATGATCCGGCTAAGGACCAATCAGATCTTGCCCATATGGGTGGATCCAACACCTACAGGTAACTATATGCAAACAAGGAGAATGACAAAACATGCGAAAATCGTCTAACAAGAAGAAAGCTGCAAGACGTCTTACACAAGCAGTAACCTTACACAACGATTGTACAAGATTGTGCGGAGGTCACAGTATTTGTGTATATACAGTATCCACCAACATTTGCCAGTCAAACTTTCACAGCAGCATAAAGCACGCTCACATTTTTTCACAGCGCAAATATCTGTGAATGCTCTATAAGTAAGATGATGAAGGAGCGCGTATTCTGCACAAACGTTCAGAGCCACCTACAGTGGGAAATTAGCGGGTCACGCCAGGGTACAGGTGGGCACTGCTGCATTTATACCACCACTGAGGCCCACGTCATCACAGCTACACAACAAAGTCTATCCCCGCCAATTACACAACACGGCCAACAAGAGCAGGGAACTCATACAAGGTCAGCCGTGCCATAACATGTGCCTATGTGTAAATGAATTTCACTAATCACTGTGGAAAAAGGTTACTGCACTATGGTTTATGGTCGCATTACGGCCATATCACAACAGCGGGCACGCAAAATTGTGCAGCTTGTGACCTTCCACGCCACAGCACCAAGTCAAAAAGTGCAAATCAGCAAAAACTGATCAGTGATTATCATCCATATAACCCTCCCCCCCCCCCCAGCGATTGTTCATTTTCTTCTTCCAAGAACCATAACTTACTTTTCTGTCAATCTTGCCATATGAGGGCTTGGTTTTTTGTTTTTTTTGCAGGACGAGTTGTACTTTTAAATAAACCCATTAGTTTTACCATATAGTGTACTGGGAAAAAATGAAAATTCCAAGAGCGGTGACATTGCAAAAAAAAAAAAAAAAAGTGTAATTGCACGATTGTTTCGCGGTCTATTCATCACAGGGTTCACTACATGGTAAAACTAACATGTCAGTGTGATAACTCAGATCAGTACGAGTTCGTAGATACCAAACATGTATACCGTAGATTACTTCTATCTAAGGGGTTAAAAAAATTCAGATGTTTGTCCAAAAAAGAATAATCACTTTTGTTCCATTGTCCAAGACCCGTAGTGTTCTAATTTTTCGGGATCTGGTGCTCAGTGGTCGCTTATTTTTGGAGTCGTGACCTGACAATTTTAATGATTGCATCTGTACAAAAATGATGTTTTGATCGACTATTACATTTAAAAAAAAAAACTAAAGAAATAAAAAAACAAATTTTGGAGCTTGGGATTTTGTTCTCACTACACCGTGTACCAGATTAACTGATTTTATATTTTAATAGAGCGGGCATTTCTGAACGTGGTGATACCAAATACATATAATTTGTATTTTTTTAAGGTTCTATTTTCAATGGGGCATATGGATTTTTTTTTTTAATTTCTTCATATATTTTAAAACTTTTTTTAATTGATATTACTAGCCTCCGTAGGGGACTTTATCACTGCACAATCTGATCACCTGTGCATTTCTGTTGAGTGCAGGCACTCGTTCAGATCTCACAGGAAACACGTCATGGTAGTGTCAGGGGTCATCAGCTGACCCCGCGCTACCATGGCAACACATTGGCGCCCCGTGATCATGTCACAGGCATTAGTCGGCAGTGGGCAATGGCGCGATCTCCACCGTGGCCATGTAAATCACACTGTCAGATTTTAAGAGCACAATCTAAGTGGTAAGCAGGCATGGGTGGATCTTTGATCAACCCGTGCCTGTTAGGCCCGTTTCACACATCCGGCATTCCGCAAGATTGCCGGATCCAGCACACGGCAAGCTCCGGTCACATGCTCTGGTCACATTACAGCATGTGACCGGAGGTTGCCGCGATGCCATTGTACTGTATGGCACTGTACTGGAGTGTGCCGGATCCAGCAATCCGGCGAAATTCCGGATGTGTGAAACAGGCTTCAACTGCATATGTCTGATTATTGGATCAGCACGCATATGCGGGTGGGGATTACTGCGTCTATACAACCTAGGATGTATATATACATGCAAGGTCATTAAGGGGTATAAAAAAAAAAAAAATCAATTACAAATAATAATAATTAGGGATGATCGAATACATCAAATATTCGACTTCGCGAATATCCGACGAATAGGTCACAGCTATTTGAATATTCCATGCGCAAAGTCAGTCTATGGGAAGCCCGAATAGTTGTTATTCGGGTTTCCCATAGACTTACGTTGCGCATCTAATATTCACGAATAGTGGCTATTTACTCGGCAAATATTCACAAAGCCGAATATTTGATGTATTCGATCATCCCTAATAATAATATCTGAAAAAACCCTTTAGGACCGAGCCACTTTTTACGTTAATGACCGAGCCTCATTGTTAAATCCGTTAACTCTAATGCTTCAACAGATCCCAGTGACTCTGAAACTTGTTTTGTGACATATTGTACTTCGTGATTGTGGTATATTTTGGTCAATATATTGTTTTATCATAAAGAAAATTTGGGGGCAAAAAAGAAACCATTTTCAACTTTAAATTTTTATGCCCTTGCAGAGAATCGGTCACCAGTTTTTTGCCACCTAATTTGGTAGCAACCCAATGCAGGGGCAGAGATCCTGATTCCAGCTGGAATTCCCTTACTGGGCTGCTTAGTGTAGTTTTGATAAAATCACTGATTAATCAGCAGTAGATTTAGAGGGTTATTTGGCGTGCTGCAGGTAGTCCAGTATATTCATGAGCTCTGTTTAACTGCAGCAGAGAAAACATTGATTTTATCAAAATGACAGCAAACAGCTCAGAAAGTGGCACCCCTGGAATCAGGGTCTCTGTCTCTACATTATGCTGCCGAAGAGTGAATAGAAAAAAGTGGACTCAGCACTGATCTAAAAATATATATATATATATATATATATATATATATATAAAAAAAACCTTTTTATTGGAATCCGGTTAAAACAGTCTGAGAACACGTTGTACACAATGAAGAGCAGGAAAAACTTTACGCGTTTCGGACAGGCTAATGATTTAAAACCAAAAAGTGTCCTTAGTCATAAGCTAAAGTAAATTTAGCAGGCTCTACCTGGTACAGAAATGCTAAACATGGACACTTTTCAAGAACCTTTGTGCTGCGAACTTAGACACCCCTGAAATTTCTGTTAGATGACAGACCCAAGAAGGGACTTGTTTCTTGTGGGTAGAAGCTTTTATTGGTGGTATTTTGGGGTACAGAACATTTTGGATTAGTTCACACTTATCCTGTGCTCTACGTTGAGCACTTACATCAGGGTTTCTAACTAAATTTCTAAAATACGTGATCACATGAAACACCCAATGGATACACTTACTAATGAGGCAGCAGAGATTCTCTGGACTCTGTGTGGCTTCTGCGCCGCGGTGTCCGGCTTTTAAGATGTGCACGAAAGAGGTGGGCGACCGCACTTTCATGCACGCCTAAAATGGCTGGATCATAGAACAGAGCAAGTCCAAGGTAATTATGTGCCTCATTATGGAGAATCTGACAGCGTTTCTGACTGAATCAAGTATTTCAAAAAGTTATATGTAAACCCCGTTTGGAGTGTTCAGCGTAGAGCGCAGGATAAATGTGAGCCCAGCCTTACTGTAATCTTTGGGAGGCAGAATGTAAAAATAACCAACAGCAGGTCAAGACTGTATTATTTACTTTTAATGCCGTTCACCATACAGTTATAAGTGATTAGACTGCTTTATTCTTCAGGTTAGTACGATCGATTTTCTGTTTGGCTACTATCACACACACTAAACAAAAAAAAAAAAAAAAAAAGGGGGGGGGGTGAGGAGGAGTTGATTTTTGTATTCGTACCATTTCCGGGCACATTTTTTGATCGCTTTCTATTCCTATTTGGGATGCAGCGTGATCAAAAAACAGCTTAGTTTTTGGGGCAATTTTTTTTTTTACTATTCGCCATGTGGTAAAAGTAATATGACACTTGTAAAGCGCCATGGACTAAATTGCGCTACAATAAATATGACATTTTATTCTTTGGGTCAGTGCAGTTACAATGATACTACACTATTTTTTTTATGTTTTGTTAGTTACTTTCATACAATAAAAACGATTATATAAAAAGCATTGTTTTTGCATCGCTGTATTCTGAGAGCTATAGTTTTTATTTTTCCTTTAATGTAGCTGCGTGGCAGCTTTATTGTGGGACAAGATGACGTTTTCAAATAATATTTTTATTCAAATTTGCCTTTTTTATCGTGTTTTATTGCACTTTTATTTCGGTGGTATGATGAAAAAGAATTTTTTTTTTTTTTTTTACAGTGGTCACTGTAAGGGTTTAACTGTGTGACAGTTTTATAGGTCAAATCGCAGCAAAACTACATAGGTCTACTTCTAATCACTGATCTGACACATTGCAATAGACATATTGCATGAGACTAGTCAGATCACACTGACAGTTTGCCTGTTAGACCCTGATGATCGCTGGCTCTAACAGGCCCCCAAATCTGGCACACCACAAGGTCACTGTTTAACCACCTAGTGCCATGATTTTGTCACAGGGGAAGGGCTGATAGGGATGAGAGTGTGAGCCCCCTGCCTCTCAAGTTTCTAAATGCCGCGATCGTGGCATCTAGAGAGTTAATCAGTCAGGGGCGGCCCGTGCCGTCCCTGGCTATTACTGCAGGAGCTCAGCTGTGCCAAGCTCCTGCACTATCGTGCGGTGATCATTTTTGGATTGACTGACCGATTACAGCAATCGGAGAAGGATGACATGGCCCCACCTCATCTCTGGCTGTGTTGGTCAGCGGTCACTGACAGCTGTTGGCACAGAACTGTCCCCGTGTGATTTCACACAGTGACAGTTTAAATCCACGACGGACATAGCACGTCAATCGACATGATGACGACAACAACATCCCTATTTTGACTACAATTAGATGCAATGCGGTTTAGCATAGTGTAATTGGATTCAAATTAACACGTACGTCAATGGCAGCACCAACCATCTACTAGACCACACCGAGAGAGAAAAATAAAAATAAAATTTTATAACAAAAAAATGTCATGAGTAATGCAACCTTAAACTTTGTAATCTCAACAAATCCCATCTCTGGAAATCACAAAAGGCGCTATTTACCCGCATTGGCTAAAGGAGAATTGGAAATCATGGAGAGGTCTTCTGTTACATTGTTTTTAGATTACCTATATATATATTTTTTTAACTTAAAAACTGATAGCTACAATTTACCAAAAGGCGAGTATAATGAAGTCAATGGGAAACTTTTTTTCCGCAACACCCTCCCTGGAAGGCTGGAGGGAGGGGGCAGTAAAAATTGCTGAAATGGATGGAAATAACACTCAATTGGAATAGCACAATTAAGGCTGGTTTCACACTACGTCTTTTTAACATCCGCTGAAAACGTTTTTTTAGCGGAAGTACGGATCCTGCTTTTACAGCAAATAACGTATGCAAACGCATATGTTATTTTGCAGGATCCTGCACTGGATATTTAGGGGCGGGCATTGGAGTCATGTGATCGGGAGTGAGGGGAGCTAGACTGGGAGGAGGCTTCTGACAGCTGCAGACGCTGGTAACCAAGGTAAACATCGGCCTTGGATACCCGATATTTATCTTGGTTACGAGTGTCTGCAGCTGCTAGGAGCAGGGCTGCCTGCACGCGTAACCAACGTAAACATCGGGTAACTAAGAGAAGTGGTTACGCGATATTTACCTTGGTTACGAGTGTCCGCAGCTCTCAGGTGGGGGAGAGGGAGGGGGAGAGGAAGGGGGAAAGACAGAGATAGAGAGAGAGAGGGTGAGGGAGGGAGTAGAGAGATAGACAGATCACTGGAGACTGGTTCTGGGCATGCTCAGTACTTTCTGGGCATGCTCAGTACAAAAGCAGGATCCTGTTACAACGCAACTGAACGCATTCTGCTAGGCAGGATCCAGCACTCATTGAAATGCATTGCAGCTCGCGGCGCAATGTGAAGGATCCTGTGAGATGCGTTATTTTGACAAAGCAAAAAAACGCTACATGTTGCGTTTTTGAAACATGTCAAAATAACGCAAAAGGACGGATCCTGCGGCTAACGGACGCAAACGCATGCAAACGCAGGTGGACGCGAGTCCATTGAAAATGCATTGCAGTGAAAACGGATTTGCACAGGATCCGTACTTCCGTTAAAAAAACGTTTTTAACGGATGTTAAAAAGACGTAGTGTGAAACCAGCCTAAGACGCCTGGATACATCTGACTCCCAGGACGCTGCCGGGAACAATGTGGTCTTTTACAGATCGACAAACAGAAAACTGAAGATAAAATGGATTTTACAGGGAATAAATGTTAAACATTCTTTCCTGTACGATGACACATACCGGTATATAAGGTATATTTTTTAAAAAAAAAAAAACCACACCCCATAGTCTCCACCGCTTAGGACTGCAAAGTGGGACGGGAAGATGGGTCTCATGGACGAGTGTTTCTTGTGCGCCTGCAGAAGGCACAGTGTCACCCGGCCCACTGTGTGCGTGAACCATCAGCAGCACATCCTCTTCCCTGTCTCTTACTGCACGTCTTGCACATGTTAAATTAGGTAGATGCCTGCAAAATTTACTGTATTAATAAGAAATATAATAAATGTAGCCCTGACTAAGGACTTTTGGTTTTAGGATGAAGCAGCAAGGATTGTAAGGCAAGAATCCCTACCTATGTGCCTCCAATACAAGTCTATCCCTCCTCCAGCAGCAATCCCCACACTATTTTCAGGGTACAATGGGCCGAACGTTGAGTCACCGGATCTTCTATAGACCTGATGCGGCCACAATTGGCAGGAAATGCCCACGGGACCTCTATCATGTCACTTGAGCACCCCCGCCCAACACTATTGGATTCCATAGGAAGGGAGCTGAGACATCACATTGTGGATAGTGAATCCTGTGCTCTCGATGTGTTAGGCTACTTTCACACATCCGGTTGTAGCAGTGCGGCACAATCCGGCGCTCTGCTGAAAAAAACGAAACAGCTTTTGTTTGCCGCCGGTTTCGTTTTTTCCAGCATTGGCGCCGCATGGGCTTGCGTTCCGTCTGTTTTTTGCCGCATGCGGCAGATTTAGCCGATGTGGCGGCCGGATGGAACGTTCCATGGCACATTTTTTGCTCCGGCAAAAAAAAGCCGCATCCAGCCGATGCGGTGCATTTTTCAATGCATCCCTAAGGACGCCGGATGCGGCAAAAACCGCATCCGGCCGTCGCATGCGGTTTTGTCCACTGTGCATGCTTAGTACCGTAGCATGCCGCAAGCGGCAAAAACCGGACGGGCCACATGTAAAAAACTTATGCAAAGGATTCGGTGTTTTCACCGCATCCGTTGCATAGGTTTCACAGCTGGATTCAGCCGCACCGCTCAAACCGGATGTGTGAAAGTAGCCTTACCCTTCACTATAATCCTGCCTGTGATCACGATGAGAAGACTGCAGAAAAGTAATCTATACAAACCAAAAGACATTAACCTATTCTTGGGCTTAGTGGCTATGATGAAAACTGAAAGACTTTAGAATGTTTTCATTATTAGTAACAATATGGAAAGATAACAGGTTTATAATAAATTTGGGGGATTTTCCTTAACATAAAAACTGGATTTAAAAAAGTTGGTAATTTTCTGTTTACACATTCCCCTTAAAAAGGGAATGTCCGCAGGATTTCACACCCCAAATATGTGTGCATGTAGCTCTTTCACGGACATGTCCAGAAATACGCTTACCTGGCCAGTTCATTTCTCTACTACTGAAGAATAACGGCTCATGCGCACGTAACTGCTGAATATTCTGCAGAGATTTGACAGCACAAATGCGCTTCAAATCACTGCAGAAACATGGATGCAGGGTTTTTTTTGTACAAAAAAAAAAAATCCGATTTCATGCGCTCTGGCTGCTGCCCCCACCATAGACAGAGCGGGAGCTGTATCCATAGCGCACGGAATAATTGACATGCTCATTTTATGAACGCACGGATTTGGGTCAAAATTTTAGCACCCAAAACGCTGCGTTCATAAAAGCAACGTGCGCACATATCATGCACAAACAACATAGATTGTGCAGGGGACGCAGGACGCATGCATTTATACTGCAGTGCTATACGCAGTGTAAATGTATGTAAGTACGCAATGTGCGCACAAGCCCTAAGTGTTTAAATTGTTATACAAAAGAGGTTAAAGATCTTTGTAGAGGTGTCGGTCACTCCAGCTCTACTCTCCACATAGCACCACAAGCCTCTATGCCAGGGTCTCAAACTCGGCTGGGTAAACGGGCCACACATAGAAAAGAATTGAAGTTTATGGACTACTGTAATACTTGCAGGGCGAGATCCATTTTTCTTTTTCCATACAACTTTTTATTGCATAAGGCTATGTGCACACGCTGCTGTTTTTTCATGCATTTTTTAGGTGAAGTTTTGTGTCAAAAACATGTCAATCCTTATGCACACGTGGCTTATTTTTTTCCTTGCAGATTTGGGTGCAGAAAATAATCTGCAGCATGTCAATACTTGGTGTGCATTTTCTTGTGTTTTGTAGCCTTTCCAGCTATTGACTTAACTAATAAAACGCATGACTCAAACGCAGCAAAAAAAAAACAAAACACCACAACATGCATTTTTTTGGTGCTTTATCCTGCACCAAAAACTCAGCTTGCACACATAGAATGAAAAAGCGGGTTTTTTTTTGGTTTTTTTTTTTTTTTTACATTTTTTTGTTTTTAACTTTGTTGATTTCATTGCTTATGGTACAGCTTGGATTGTTTATTTTGCAGTAATATATTTTCCATAAAACAATATTTTAGTGCGGAAATATTTTTCCAGATTTTATTTAGAATTTTTTTTTTATACTTAGTCTGTTAATGGGACTTTAAATTAGCAATCAGCGAATTAAATTTTAAGTCCTACAACACCCTGTAATGCAGGATATCAGATCTGGCAGTTTTATACTAAGGCTAAGTTCACACAGGACATCTTTTGATGCGTTTTTTGAGGTCACAAAGATGCACCTAAACACATGCATTTCCTTCCCCCAGCAAAGTCTATGAGATTTCTATTTTGCTGTCCACACTGGGCATCTTTCTTTGGCTGCGTTTTTGAAGATGCAGCATGTCAATTCTTTGAGTTTTTCGGCCATTCCAGTCAATAGATTTGAGTTAAAAAAAACGCATTGAGCAAAACACACTACATATACATATACATATATATATATATATATATATATACACATATATATATATGTATAAAAAAAAAAGCGTCAAAAATGCATTGCCGTTTTTGCTGCAGTGCGTTTTTGGTGCGTTTTTTGGGATAAAAACGCAGCATTTTTGTGGTAAAAAAAAAAGATGCCGCGTGTGAAAATACCCCAAAACTTTGCCCATTAGACCCAGTTTACTGCATTTACGGGGTGCAAATAGGCTTAAGGTGGGAACCCCCTCCCAGAAATCAAATCCTGCTGTCAGTATTATGATCGGTATTCGAGGGGTTAAATTGCAGATGTCAATACAAAGTAAAATGACAGTTTGCCCAAAAATATATATATATATATATATATATATATGCATATGTGTGTGTATGCGTATGCATATGTGTGTGTATGCGTATGCGTGTGTATGCATATGCGTGTGTATGCATATGCGTGTGTATGCATATGCGTGTGTATGCATATGCGTGTGTATGCATATGCGTGTGTATGCATATGCGTGTGTATGCATATGCGTGTGTATGCATATGCGTGTGTATGCATATGCGTGTGTATGCGTATGCATATGCATATGCATATGCGTATGCATATGCGTATGCATATGCGTGTGTGTATGCATATGCGTGTGTGTATGCATATGCGTGTGTGTATGCATATGCGTGTGTGTATGCATATGCGTGTGTGTATGCATATGCGTGTGTGTGTATGCATATGCGTGTGTGTGTATGCATATGCGTGTGTGTGTATGCATATGCGTGTGTGTGTATGCATATGCGTGTGTGTGTATGCATATGCGTGTGTGTGTATGCATATGCGTGTGTGTGTATGCATATGCGTGTGTGTGTATGCATATGCGTGTGTGTGTATGCATATGCGTGTGTGTGTATGCATATGCGTGTGTGTGTATGCATATGCGTGTGTGTGTATGCATATGCGTGTGTGTGTATGCATATGCGTGTGTGTGTATGCATATGCGTGTGTGTGTATGCATATGCGTGTGTGTGTATGCATGCGTGTGTGTGTATGCATATGCGTGTGTGTGTATGCATATGCGTGTGTGTGTATGCATATGCGTGTGTGTGTATGCATATGCGTGTGTGTGTATGCATATGCGTGTGTGTGTATGCATATGCGTGTGTGTATGCATATGCGTGTGTGTATGCATATGCGTGTGTGTATGCATATGCGTGTGTGTATGCATATGCGTGTGTGTATGCATATGCGTGTGTGTATGCATATGCGTGTGTGTATGCATATGCGTGTATGCATGTGTGTATGCATATGCGTGTGTGTATGCATATGCGTGTGTGTATGCATGTGTGTATGTGCGCGTGTGTGTGTGTGTATGTGCGCGTGTGTGTGTGTATGTGCGCGTGTGTGTGTGTATGTGTGCATGCATGTATGTATGCATGTATGTATGTACATACACACATACATATATATATATATATACACACACACACACACACACACACACACACACACTTTTTTTTGCCATGTATAATCACTCACAGATACAGACCATAACGTCCACCAATTCCTTTAAACATTTAATAATTTTTTAGTAATACATAAGAGATAAATATAATATTTCCATGATAATATGCTATAAGTGATCTATTAATGCAGTACTACAAACTTTCCCTAAAGTATAATGTCTGTGAATTGAGTAAAAGCAGCAGAGGATAGAAAGTGAAAGAAGGAAAGTCTACTCTCTACGATTCACTGCAGTATGGACTCCCAACCACACAACGTTTCCACTGCACCTCACCTTCTCCATCATATTCAGTCTATTTCACAATGTTACAAAATGGCTGAGTCCTAATGAAACCGGTTGCAGTCTATAGACAGCTGCATGTACAATCAGGCATCTGTCATATCAGAATGCCGGCAAGGGAGGGGTTAAAGCACAGCAGCATGGCCAGTTTTATTGAACGCATCCCGTCAGACTCGCTGCAAGTTCACACATGGAGCAGAAATACTGAATGCAACACTAAAAATAGAAGTCAGCCACAAACACCCAGGGCTGCACAGGGATTAACCCCTTCAGCCACAGACTTTTTTTTTTTTTTTTAATTCTGACCACTGTCACTTTATAGGGCAATAACACATCAACAGATCCTGGTGCTTCTGAGATTAATTTTTCATGACAGTGTACTTCGTTGTAGTGGTAAACGTGGGACAATATTGTAGTGCCCGTACATTTTGCCAAGCTCATACGTCTGGAAAACTGCACCCCGTAAATTAAGGAGGTGGATGTAAACTGGTTTAGATACATCATGGAGCTCAGAAAGGAAGAGGATGGGGGATTTGGATGCACACATTTTTTCAGGTTTTCTTTTTGGGGGGAGCCATAGCACGTTTCCAGAGCCTTTGTGCTACCAGTTACATGGAACCCCCTATATTTACATTAACAGATGATGGACCTAGAGTAGGGATGATTTTTGGGGGGCTGAGCTGAATGCTATGGCAATTTGGGGGACCGAACATTTTGGATTAGTTCACATTTATACTGTGCTCTATGCTGAGCACTTACATTGGGGTTTCCATCTACATCTCTTAAATATTTGATTCAGGTGAAACTCGACGGATCCATTCACTATAATGAAGCAGCAGAGTAAGGCCCTGTGCGCACACTGTGTTTTTTACCGCATGTTTTGTGCCATAGAGAATTGTAAAAAACCGCAGGGCACAACCCGCGGAAAAACCATGGCAATACCGCGGTAAAACTGCATGCGGTTTTCAGGTGCGGTTTGCTGCGTTTTTTCACTGCATGCGCGGTAATCTTTCAGAGGGTGTGGAATTTTCTTTAAAAAAAATTTCCATTCTCTAGTGCGCACAGGGCCTTACTCCGGACGCCGTTCGGCTGCTGTTACACGGTGTTCGTCTTTTTAAAAGTAGCACAAAAAACTGTTGTTGACGGCACTTTTGTGTAAATCAAAAATAAGACACTTAAATAAAAAGATAGACACCACGGAGTTCAAAAGGACAACCTCTGCCTCATTACAGTGCATTTTCTGTGTGGAATTTTGTTTGAATTACAATTCTCAAGATTCACACATAATCCCTGATGTAAGCGCACAACGTAGAGTGCAGGATAAATGTGAGCTGAGCCTAAGGGCATGTGCACACGTTGCGTTCTGTACCTTGCAGAAATGAACGCATCCCTCTGGCAGAATTTGTCAGTCAAATTTGTTTTTGACCACAAACACAGGAAATACGCATGCGTTTTAGTCGCATTTTGAGCGCGTTTTGCATGCATTTTCAATGCTTAAAATGGGATGCGTGTTCAATACAAAGACACTACTAAAAGTTTGAACATTCAAACACTAGGAAAAAATTTAAGAAAAAAATGTCATGCTTTAAATCACACACTATAATGATAATTTTCCTAAAAAGATTATTGAGATTTAATATTTATGTAAAACAAATAAATGCAACTTAGTTTGATTTTTTTTTTTTTTTAGTCGGGCTGGATGTGAGGGCAAAAGGAAACCTTGACCTCACTAGAATGCCAAAAACGCATGCTTTAATTTTGGCAAAAAAGCATGCGTTTTGCAACAAAAATGCATGTAAAACGCTTGGATTTTGATTTTGGATGCATTTTCACAACTGTCATCGACTTCAAATGTTAGCTAAACACTGCCAAAACGCAACAAACAATTGACATGCTGCTTTTATAAACGCAGAGATTTTGACAAAATTGTCACTCAAAACGCTGCATTTAAAAAAGCATCGTGCGGACGAATTTTGCTAAATTCCCATAGACTTTGCTTGGAAATCAAAACGCAAGCTTTTTGGCATTGAAACGCTGCAGTTCAAAACGCGGCGGAAACTAATGAAAAAACGCAACGTGCGCACATGGCCTTACTGCGATCTTTGGGAGGCAGAAAGAACAAACAGCAGTTTGAAAAACTGGCTTTATTACCATCTTTTAGGCCCCTTTCACACGTCAGTGGTTCTGGGACGTTTTTTTAAACGTACCAGAATCACTGACATACGCAGACCCATTATAATGAATGGGTCTGCTCACACGTCAGTGATTTTTCACTGCACGTGTCTCCGTGTGGCGTAACCGCGTGTCCGTGATTGCCGCACGGAGACATGTTCACTTTTTTCTGGCATCACTGATGTTCCACGGACCACGCAGTGGTGTGGTCTGTGAAACACGTGCTAGAAAAAAACGTGCTTTTAAAATAAAAAACATTTTAACTCACCCGGGTCCAGCGATGTCCTCTGCAGCCCGTTCTCCCCGCTCCTTCTGAGCCGGCTCATTACTGTCGCGCATATTAATGATGCGCGACACAGCCGACCCGGAAGCAGCTGCTGCGGGGGTCAGCGCCGGCCGGATGCTGCACCGCGGGAGTGATCAGCACCATGGGGAGCGGGCACAGGTGAGTTAATCTCTAAGTGCAATCACGGGCCACGGAGAACGGAGCCCAGATTGCACTTAGACAACCCACGTGTGCCGTGATTTTCGGCACACGCAGGCACATGTGCGTGTTTTACACACCAGTGAAAAACGTCTGTCTTTCACTGACGTGTGAAACGGGCCTTACACTGTTCATTTTGGTATAAGTGATTAGGCGGCTTTATTCCTTAGGTCAGTACAATTAGGCTAGGTTCGCACACTGCGTCTTTTTGACGCTGCGTTTTTGGCCGCTAAAAACGCACCTGTGGCGAAAAAACGCATCAAAAAACGCACGCGTTTTTACCGCGATTTGGTGCTTTTTTTGGCTGCGTTTTGCAGCGTTTTTGATCTCTGCGTTTTTCAAATGCATTGCATGGGCGGAAAACGCAGAAAAACACAGGAAAGAACTGACATGTCCTTTTTTTTTTTTAACTCAAAAACGCAGGTAAAAAAAAAACATGTGTGCAGACAGCAAAAATGAAAACTCAGACTTTGCTGGGGAAGCAAAGTCCTGCAGTTTTGAGGTCAAAAACGCCGCGAAAAACGCACTGTGCGCCCATAGCCTTACAGCGATACCAGATTTGTGCAGGTTTATTTTTAGGTTTGGCTAACTTCAAAACAATAAAAAGGTTTTTGCATTACCGAATTTTGAAGGCTATGTTTTTTTTTTTATTATTATTTTTTGCAGTCATGTGAGGGCGTGTTTTTTTTACAGTAGGATTTGGAGGTTTTTTTGGTACCATTTTGGGCCACAATTTTTAATAGCTTTTTAACTTCTCCGCTGACGGAGATGGGTGTTATTTTTTGCGGGACAAGATGACGTTTTCAGCGATACTATTTACATGTGACTTTGTGATTGTTTTTTATTCCACTTTTTGGCAGTATTATGAAAAATCAGTGCTTTTTTTGCGATGTTTATTTTTTTACGGTATTCACTAAAGGGGTTAACCGTTTTATAGAACAGGTTGTTCCAGACGTGGCAATATCAAATGTGTATTTTATTTTTTTTTAAGTGTAGATGTGTATTTATTCTTTTTTTCTTCAATTTTTCCTATTTTGTGAGATTTTTTTCTCTTTTTTCTTTTTTTTTTTTTTTTTTTTTTTTACTTACAGTCCAAGTGTCAGCTTTCACATAAGCAGAAGTCCCAATTGCAATTGTGCGAGCACAAATCCTGTGCAATTGCCATGACTTACCCCGTGCGTCATTGCAGTGAATCCCTTGGAAAATATGACGTATGGGGTATGTCGTGAAGGGGTTAAAGGGAGAATGTGTCTGCACGGAACAAGATCCATCTTGCCATACATATTAGATGACACAGTGAACAAAGAGCTAATGCTCCACTTCATGTTTAGCGATCCCCTTCCCATGGATATATGGATGATCACTATACATGTGTCTATTCCTAATGGATATTTTATATACATCAAATAATCCTGCAGAATCAAAGTCTAGTAAAAAAAAAAAACCTGCAGAAAACATAAGGGTTAAATGGACTGGACAAAAATACATATGCACAAGACAAGAGATAAACATAGGTCGGCCAGACTGCTCTATTCAAAGTCTATAGTACAGGAGACTGAAATATAAACACTTTTTTCCATAAACATTACACACCAGCACCTAAGATTGCTCAATTCTTTATAATATAATTTAATGAGAAAAGCAATACAAAAATTATAACCTGTATAAGATAACAGTACAAACAGCTAACATCCTGTATAAGAGTCGTGGCCGCTGTGTAGAGCGTAAAAAATTACTTTATAATACTCACCTAAACAGTCGTTGCGGTGGAGTTGGGTCATATGGGCGTCTCCGTTCTCCGGTGCCTCCTCTTTCAGCCATCTTTGTCGTCCTTATTCTGAAGCCGGGATGCATTATGTGTCCTACGTCATTCACACTCGCCGGCATTGAGGTCCTGCGCAGGGAAGATCAAAGTATTGTAGTGCGCCTGCGCGGGATCAGTGAGTGTGTATGACATAGGACGCGTCACGCACACAGGCTTCAGAAAGAGGACAAAGATAGCTGAAAAAGGCGGCGCCGGCACCGGAGAACGGTTACACCTATACGGCCCAACTCCACCGCAGCGACAGTTAGGCAAGTATTATAAAGTCATTTTTATGTTATACACAGCGCCCTGGGCTCTTATATACAGTATGTTAGAATGTTGTATATAAGAGCTCACTGGTGGTGGCCACAGCTTATAGGCCATAAAACTGCTTTAATATCTCACGGATCTGCCCCATTGTTTACTGGGTTGGGGCATAATAATCCTTTTCCCTCCTATATTACAGGCAAGACAGAGAGAGTATAAGGGGAAAAAAATAAAGTGCAAAAAATAGTAAATCATCTGGAAAATCTTTGAACAGAATAAATATGACACTGAGCACGTGAGGTTCTGGAGGTCCGGCTGTCTCCAGGGTCTCTCCTCGGGTTCACTGTCCAACTCTCACCCAGAGAAGTTGAACAAGTGAAATCCGTTTGCTATTCTATAGGTCACGCGAGTGTGAGATTTTTTTTCCTCACCCAGCATCCTT
>NC_134355.1:569938115-570120615 GCF_048569485.1 Anomaloglossus baeobatrachus | reverse complement strand
GTGCGTCGCTACATGGTCGCTAGTGAGCCGTCAATCAGGCAGATCTCAACAGCGACCAGCGACTCCTGAAAACGATGCTGCGCTTGGTAACCAAGGTAAATATTGGGTAACTAAGCAAACTGCTTTGCTTGGTTACCCGGATATTTACCCTGGTTACCAGCGCACACCACTTAGCGCTGGCTCCCTGCACTCGTAGCCAGGGTACACTTCGGGTTACTAAGCAAAGCGCTGTGCTTAGATACCCCATTTGTACTCTGGCTACATGTGCAGGGAGCAAACACTGGCAGCCTGAGAGCGGCGTACGCTAGTAACCAAGGTAAATATCGGGTAACCAAGCAAAGCGCTTCGCTTAGTTACCCGATGTGTACCTTGGTTACCAGACGCCGGCTCGCTGCACATTCAGATCGTTGCTCTCTCGCTGTCAAACACAGCGATGTGTGCTTCACAGCGGGAGAGCAACGAGCAAAAAATGAACTAGCACTGTGTGTAACGATCAGCGATTTCACAGCAGGGGCCAGGTCGCTGCTTAGTGTCACACACGGCGAGATCGCTGATGAGGTCACTGGTACGTCACAAAAAACGTAACTCAGCAGCGATCTCGCTAGCGATCTCGCTATGTGAGAAGTACCCCTAAGGCTGGAGTCACATTAGCGTATGACATCCGATGCGAGAGGAACAGATGTGATATGCTAATGACCCCAGGCTCAGGCTCTGCTGCAGCTAAATCGGTAAGATCAGCTGTTCTCGAGTCCAGTTGTGACCGCGAGCGCTCCCGCGGTCACAACGAGATGTGAAGAAGCAAGGGCGCATGTGCCGCCCTCTCAGACACCAAACTGTAATGCGGGCTTCAAAAACATGGCGCTGGAGATAAGCGCTATGCACAGGCGCCAACTCCGACACAGTGTAACTGAAGAGAGAAATTTGCATACAGCCAGAGAGAGAGGGAGGAACAGGCGGCGGGGGTGGGGGTAAGGAATCATGTGCATAACCCGCCCGGATATTATCTGGAGAGGTGCACACGTCAATCAAAAAGTGGATGAATTTTCAAACTTCATAAACTTGGATTTCACAGCCTAAACATCCGAGCTGCCTACTAATGGTATCTACAGCCTGTGCCTGATATTTATCTTATATACCAAAATCCTGATGTTCAGTTCCCTTTAATCACCCTAGCTCCTCCATTGTCAGCCTGTGCGTATATCGCACTGCACTGGGATAACATCTGAGTGCAGTCCGATATTTATCTCGCATCCATACACTTGAATGGCTCTTGCAGACAATCACAGCATGCTGCAATCCCTAAACAGGCTGAGAAAAACACGCAGCTCTGAGCTGCAGCATTGTCCAACATGGGGTCAAGTGCAATGCGAGATGTTCTCACATTGCTCTTGTGCGAGACATATGCAAGTGTGACTCCAGCCTAACACGAGTGACGTCACCGCTAGGTCTCATTCTCTGCCTGATGTTACAGCACGTGGTCATGTTCTATAGCAGCTCGCTGGTACTTCAGATGTAGCAAGGCTGGAATCGTTGTGGGATATTGTGTGAATTATGTCACACCTGGGTGTTTTGGGGGTTAGTAAATTAGACAAAAAGAGGGTGTATTTTATTTCACATGAAGGATTTTTTCGGTGTTTGTGTTTATTTACTTTCACTTACAGATTAGTAATGGGGGGTGGGGGGGGGTTCTCAGACACCTGCCATTACTAATCTAGGGCATAGTGGCAGATGTGAGCTGCAATTAACCCCTTATTACCACGATTTCTGCCGCACCAGGGCAATTGAGATGAGTCTGGTACATTTCTGGGACTGTCACATCTAAGGGATGCGGCAATTCTGGGCGGCTTCAGGCTATTTTTAGGCTGGGGGGCCCAAAAAGCACGGGTCTCTCCAACCTGAGAATACCAGCCCCCAGCTGTCGAGCATTATCTTGGCTGGGTCTCTAAATTGGGGGAGGAAGTAAACCGCACACTGTTTTATTTTTATTATTATTTAATAAAAAAAAAAAAAAAAAAAGACAGCACGCAGTTCCTCTTATTTTGATACACAGCCAAGATAAGCGCATGGCTGGGGGCTGCAGCCTGTAGCTATGGGCTTTATCTGCACTGGTAACAATAGATGGGAGGACCCTACGCCATTTTATTAATTTATGTGATTCCAACCCATCAAAGACGCTGTCTGGGGGCGGAGTTTGACTGCAGCCAGACACTAGTGGGTGGGGAAAGCAGTGCATATGGATGAGGGATAATCAGCGGTCCCGGAAGTACAGCAGCGGGAGCAGTTACAGCCGTGGGGAGACTAGGTATGTCGAGCTTTAACCCTTTTGGGGGGTTTTTATGCAGTGATTTACCTGGCTAATCACAGCCATACCAATACTTGACATGGCTGTGATGGGGCCGTGAGTTGGTTTTCTGCAAACGACCAAGTAGGTTCGCTCATCTCTACTGCTGACCATCGACTTGGCTGAATATGCTTAGAGAAGGTGAGGTATGAAGGTTAATCCATTACATGTAAATAGTGAAAATAAATTACAGGAGGACACATTCCTGGTTGCCAGATCTAGGAAAGGGTGGAAAAAAACAAAAAAAACAAAAAAAAAAAAAATGGAGAGGTAGTCATTCATTCTCTTGAGTACAAGTCCTGGAAACGCACAAGCACAGGAGGTTAACAAGGTTAAGGCAAGGTAAGAGCAGAGCACATTGAGAGGTGCTCTCTGCCAGTGTGCTGCACAAATGGTTCATTTCTGCTGTCATTTACCTACGGTGCATCTCATCTCTAGCTGCAAGTGTAAGGGGAAAAACTAGAGGACAAATGCAAATGGCCACACTGTAAGGCAATGTGCGCACGTGGCGTTATTTGTGGTGTGTGTGTGTTTTGGGGCTCAAAACTGCATGACTTTGCTTCCCCAGCAAAGTCTATGACTTTTCATTTTTGCTGTCCGCACACAACTTTATTTTCCAGATGCGTTTGAGATATAATAAAAAGAAAATGGACATGTCATTTCTTTCCTGCATTTTTCACCCATGCATTGGAAAAACGCAGCCAAAAAACGCACCAAAACGCGGTAAAAACGCATGTTTTTTTCCCTGTGCGTTTTTAACATGGGTGCTGTTTTTTGCTTTTCTGTGCGTTTTTTGTGGCCAAATACGCATAAAAAAAAAAAAAAACCGTTGTGTGCGCACATAGCCCAACTCATTTGTATATTGACAACCTAAAAAAAGCCACAAGAACTGATATATCAGTCTGCACCTGCACTGAGGGGAATATCGCTTATCAACTCAGCAAAACAGCAATGCCTATTTTCAGAATGTCTTGTGCATCCCTGGCACTGATATGGAATTAGTCATGTGACAGTAACACAAGCCATTGGGAAAACATCTCAAGAGGATTTACAGAAATAGAAAAGTAAAATATGCTTTGTTCTCCAAATTTACAATACGGGACCAAAAACTGATTCTAATAAGATGCACTTGTCACACGGTACTGTAAGTGGTGACAGCGGTAAATAGGCAATCCCATATAGGTGTAATAGGTTTGTAGTAATACAAACATGACGCATACAGGATAACATGAATATTATATTAACAGTGCACAACTGTCACATTGTATCAGAGGATTGTTGTAGCTGAACCTAAACAAAATATCAAAGATGGTGCAAAAGAAACGTAAACTTAGAGAAGTTGGCCACTAAAGACCCATTTTCTCTGGAAGAGGAAAACTGCAACCTATTAGTTGTTATGGGTGACCATAAGCAAAGGAAAAAACAGAGCAGTAAATAAGAGGGTGCCAGCTGTCATCTCTCTAAGGGTATGTGCACACGTTGCTTTTTTTTCCGCGCGGAAAAAAACGCACCCTCTGGCAGAGGGGAGAATTGTAAACAATGCTTTTTGAGAAACAACGCATCGAAAACGCATGAGTTTTTCATGCGCTTTTTTAGGTGCGTTTTTTAAGACTTGTCAGTGTTAATAAAGTTGGTTGAACGCAGACCTTTGGAAAAAAAAACCTGTGATGTCATTTCCTTCTCCACATTCTGTTTGGATAAATGGAAGGGCTTGGAATGGAAGGAGCACCATTTGAATTTTGGAAAAGTTGAAATAAACTTCGCGCACCGAGCCCCTTAGGTACCTATACGTCAGAAAACCCCCACAAGTGACCCCATTTTGGAATCTGCACCCCTCAAGGATTTTATTCAGGAGTATATTAAGCATTTTGAATCCACAGCTACTTCACCCAAAATGTTGCTGTAGCAACAATATTCTCACTTTTAGGCCCGTTTCACACGTCAGTGAAAAACACTGACGTTTTTCACTGGCGTGTAAAACACGCACATGTCCCTCCGTGTGCCGTGAATTACGGCACACGTGGGTTGTCTAAGTGCAATCCGGGCTCCGTTCTCCGTGGCCCGTGATTGCACTTAGAGATTAACTCACCTGTGCCCGCTCCCGCTCTCCATGGTGCTGATCGCTCCCGCGGTGCAGCATCCGGCCGGCGCTGACCCCCGCAGCAGCTGCTTCCGGGTCGGCTGTGTCGTGCATCATGAATATGCGCGACAATAATGAGCCGGCTCAGAAGCAGCAAGCTGCACGGGCTGCAGAGGACATCGCTGGACGCCGGGCGAGTTAAAATGATTTTTATTTTAAAAGCACGTTTTTTTCTGGCACGTGTTTCACGGACCACACCACGGCGTGGTCCGTGGGACATCAGTGATGCCAGAAAAAAATGGACATGTCTCCGTGCGGCAATCACGCACACGCGGGTACGCCGCACGGAGACACGTGCAGTGAAAAATCACTGACGTGTGAGCAGACCCATTCATTACAATGGGTCTGCGTATGTCAGTGATTCTGGTACGTTTAAAAAAAAGCACAAACGTCCCAGAATCACTGACGTGTGAAAGGGGCCTAAGGCTATGTGGCCATAATCCAGCGACACGGCGTCTAGTACACAGTGCCAGCCTTCCTGCAGCTGCCCATGCCCACGATTTGGGTTCAGGCTGCTGTGGAGCTCTATTCTACCTGCAGAGAACACTCATCTCCGCAGCATAAATTGACATGCTGAGGCTCGGGAAGCTGCGCCACCGGTCAGTTTATGCTGCGGAGAAAAGAAGCACAGTGGGCATGGGATCTCCAAAAATCCTTCCACTGTGCTTCTACTGCACAACGCAGCGTTATGGACGCAGGGAAAACACTCAGCGCCCATAACGCTGCAAACCCTGATTGTGGGCACACAACCTAAAAAGCGTCAATGGATGAATGGATGTCAAATATATATAACGTCCCACCCCCGCCTGCATATTCTAAGCTGGCACCTTTAGTACCTTTCATGTGGCACTAAAGGGTGCCTAGCTTAGTATGTATCCAATAAGGGAAGAAAAAAAAAAAAAAAAAAAAAAATGAAAAAAATGGCGTGGGGTCCCCCCTATTTTTGATAGCCAGTCAGGGTAAAGCAGACAGCTGTAGCCTGCAAACCACAGCTGGCAGCTTCATCTTGGCTGGTGATCAATTTGGAGGGCTCCCCATGTTTTTTTTTTTTTATTTATAAATAAAGAATTAAAAAAAAATAACGTGGGGTCCCCCCAAATTAGATCACCAGCCAAGGTGAAGCTGACAGCTGGGGTCTGGTATTCTCAGGGTGGGAAGAGCCATGGTTATTGGACTCTTCCCAGCCTAAAAATAGCAGGCCGCAGCCGCCCCAGAAGTGGCGCATCTCGCCCCAACTCATCCCGCGCCCTGGTGCGTTGGCAAGTTGATACCAGATGTGTAATGTCACCTGGCATCAAGCCCAGCAATTAGTGATGTCACGGCGTCTATTAGATACCCGACATAACTAATTGACAGTAAACAAAAGCAAAAAAAAAAGAAAATTTTTTATTAGAAAAAAACACTCCCCAAATCATTCCCTTGTTCTTCAATTTAATCAAAAAATTTGAAAAAAATGGGTCCGCAGAAATCCATATGGACGTCCCACGTCGCCTCTGGACCTTCTAGAATATGGGGGCACGTTCAGGGAACGTACCCCCCATTTTCTAGGAGCGCAGACCCTCCATTTGAGGAGAGTGGGTGCCAAAAATCTGCACCCACTCTCCCCGGGTCACAGCTGCAGAGTGCGAGCAGCAAGCACAGCTCTCTGAACACTGTGCTGGCTGTCAGCTGCTCTGCACATGTGACCGGCCGGCGTCTGCTGTGAAGGAGGAGGGGGCCGCGGGGGATCAGCGCTGCAACCGGACAGGTGAGGGGGAATACCGGGGGGGAAATAGCAGGGCCTGGGGGGCATTTTTCTGTCGCATGTGTTATTGCACATGCGACAGAAATCATAGGAGCAGGGCGGCCGGTGCGCTAGGCCATGTTGGATTTTCGGGAGGGCGGGGGGGGGGGGGGTCGGGGGTCAGGGCGGGCACTTTGGCGACACCGGGGGCTTTCCTGGACTTTGCCAGGAAGTGAGGTCAACAGGAAACCTCTTGACCTCACTTCCAGGTAAATGCCTGCGTTCTGGCGTGCCAACAAAGGCCGCAGACCGCAACAAAAAAGCAGCTCACTGCGGTGTAGCTGCGTTCTGACCCCACATCATTGATTTAATGGGGGAGAGAACGCAGCTACACCGCACAAAAGAAGTGACATGCTGCTTTTCTTTCCGCACCGATTTTTGGCATCCAAAACGCTGCGTTTAGAAACGCAGCATGTGCACTGATTTTTCGGCTTTCTCATACACTTTGCTGGGAAAGCTGAACGCATGCAATTTGCCACTGAAACGCTGCGGTTCTAAACGCAGCGTTTCCGCGGTAAAAAACGCAACGTGTGCACACAGCCTAAGGTGCAGAAAAAAAAAAAAAAAAAAAACAACTTTTTTTGTAGTCACCTTAAGGTTCCTTTTGTACAATACTAGCAAAGTCACTTTCCAATCTGCTTAGGCTGCTTTCACTCACACATCCGTTTTTTCCTGTGTGGCACAATCCGGCTCTTTGCAGAAAAAACGCAACTGGGGTTTTTTGCCGCCGGTTGCGGTTTTTTTGCATAGACTTACATTAGTGCCGGATTGTGCCGCATGGGCTTGCGTTCCGTCCGGTTTTTGCCGCATGCGGCAGATTTAGCCGATGTGGCGGCCGGATGGAACGTTGCCTGGCACGTTTTTTTGTCCGGCAAAAAAAAAAAAAAACGCATTGCGCCACATCTGGCCGATGCGGCGCGATTTGCAATGCATGCCCATGCGGCGTCCTGCGGCAAAAAAACGCATCCGGCCGCCGCATGCGTTTTTTCCCACTGCGCATGCTCAGTAGCCGGCCGCAAGCAGCAAAAACCGGACGGGCCGCGTGTAAAAAAACTTATGCAAAGGATGCGGGTTTTTTCACCACATCCGTTGCATAGGTTTTAGAGCCGGATCGGCCGGCTCTGCTAAAACCGGAGGTGTGAAAGCAGCCTTACTGAAGAATTCCCAAGAATTCCCATAGCAGGAAGGCAATGAGAAGACATAACCCAGAGCCCACATTGTCCAATATTTTCTGAGACTGACAGCATCACAGCTGATCAGAGCAGCGGGAAAATCGCCATGCTCCAAAGAACGCAGATTACTCTGAGCTTGGAGGGAATGGCCGCCCTCCCTCCTCCCAAAAGAAATATTACATCATTTCATTGCTTTTTAATTTTACCACTGATGTATCTATATGAGGATTTTGTTACTTTTTTTTGGATTTGCAGTTTTTATTGCCACTTCATTTGGATAAGAGGAACTTACTGAATTACACACACACAAAAAAAAAAAAAAGTCTAGTTTTGTTGTGGAAATGCCACCGATTTGATGCAGATTTCACCATTTGCTTTACAATGCGACAGTCTCATCCAAAGCCTGCAGTGTGGTTGAAAATTACACTGCGGATTTAGCCACAGATTACGACGGGAGATTTCTTAAAATCTCATCTACAATCGTTCCTGTAACTGCAGTCTCTTCTGCACGGAATATATTAATGGAAAACCTGATGGCCACGTCCCACAGACATTTTGGAGGCGTGACCCAATGCTATTTAGTTATTTTTCCCTTGTATAAAGAATTGGACTTCTTTATAAACTAACGTACTTTTGTATGGAGGGCTTCCAGACATATGAGCATGGCAGACCTCAGGGCATAATTTTTTTTTTTTGCTATACCCTAATGTGTATTTTTTTATGGCATACTTTTTTTTGTGGGGGGGGGGGGTTATTTTATTTTTATATTTGGTGTTTACAAATATTTGTTAAAGGATTTGTCTCCAGGTTTTTGCTCCCCCATCTGAGAGCAGTATAATATAGAGACAGAGGCCCTGATTCCAGCAATGTGTCACTGAACTGTTTTCTAGCTCTGCAGCAGAGAAAACATTTTATCAAAATGACAGCAGCTATACAGAGCTCATGGATATGCTGGACTACCTGGCAGCAGCCAAGTAGTCCTCTAATGATAAAATCACTGTTTTATCAGCAGTAGATTATCTAAACTACACTAAGCAGCCCAGTAAGTGACACATCACTGGAATCAGATCTCTACCCCTACGTTATGCTGCTCTCAGATTAGGTGGCAAAAACCTGTCGACAGATTCCCTTTAAGTAATATGGCAAACACAAGAAGGAAAAATGCCCCCTGAGGAACATTACATTTTTTATTACTCAGCCTTTCATTAATATCCAAAGGAGCAACAATTACAATAAAAATATCCTCCTCGAAGTGTCACCGGTCATCGGCAAAGCTAATCTGGGTCTGCTCGGACTCCTCAGCTCTACTGCGCTCAGCAGATACCCAGCTATCATGCTCCAATAGAAGCATCGACATTGCTGACGTGTCTTTTCAGTATATTACTCTCAGGATCAAGCGTTTCCTTCTCTTGGGTCCCCTTGGCCAAACCTGCTACTGCTGGCGCATCATGCAGAGCCATCGAAAACTCTCCGGGCAGACATGCTACTCGCTAACCTCAAAAACAGCAAATGGTCCGGAAAAGGTTAAAAATGCATCAAAAAACGGATGGAAAAAAAATGCATTAAAAAAAAATAAAATGTGATGTTTAGCATAAGGTCTTTTTTCTTCTGAGTATGTTCACATCGTGCTTCTCTGCAGTGTTTTTCTCCATGAAGAACATCGCATTATTGTTATGCGTTTTGTTGATTAGGGTTCGTTGTCCCTAGGTGTTCATAAGAACGGGTACAAAAAAAAAAAGTATATATATATTTTTGCCTTATTCTGTCTGTCTTGCTCTAAAATGACATCATTACAGTGACAACCGTCGCCACAGCGCGTACGCTAAAGAGCCTGCGACCAACGGCTCAGCTAAGGCTCCCTGCACACGTAACCAGGGTACACATCGGGTTACTAAGCGAAGCGCTTTGCTTAGTTACTCGATATTTACCCTGGCTACGTGTGCAAGGAGCCAGCGCTAAGCAGTGTACGCTGGTAACCAATGTAAATATCAGGTAACCAAGCAAAGCGCTTTGCTTAGTTATCCGATATTTACCCTGGCTACGTGTGCAAGGAGCCTAACTGAAAAGCCCGAACTACGGGCCGACAGGACGACGCACGACACTTTCCCCGCTCAGCTCCGCCCCACCCCCTGCACTCTACCCTCCGCATGTATACCCTGACCACACACACACCTACCTGGATAGTCACCTATCCCCAGCCATGCAGTCCCGGCACTGACATCCTCAGTGCCATGGGCCCGCTCGGCTCCACCCACTCCGTACTCCGCCCCCCGCACACATTAGGCTGCTTTCACACTTGCGTTGTGAGGCATCCGTCACAGTGCGTTGTGTGACGCATGCGTTACAAATAGTGTGATAATAAAGTAATGGATTCCTGTAAAAGAACGTTTTTGCGTTTTTGTTTATGTTTCGCCGAGAAAAGGAGATTAGCGGTCGGGAGAAGAGAGAGAGAGAGAGAGAGAGAGAGAGAGAGAGAGCGAGAGAGAGAGAGAGAGAGGTGACCGCAAATCCCCTGAGTGACTGCAGTGAGCTGCGCGATCAGCTGTGCCGTCACTCAGGTGACCCATGGCCACAGCTGCAGTCCACCTGAGAGCTGTGTCCGCGGGTCACCTGAATGAGGTCACAGCTGATCGCGCGGATCACTTCAGTTGCTGCGTGGAGCTGATAGAGAGCGGTCGTGTTCTACTGCCGCTCCTGTCAGCTTCATGTAGCAGAGCTGAAAGCGTCGTGGGACCTCTGTGGATTACGTTGGATTTGGAGGGGTATTTTAAGGGTTTAATAAAATGGTGAAAGGGTTTTTTTTTTTATTCCAAAGAAAGTATTTTTTTGGGTGTATGTTTATTTTCTTTAACTTACAGGTTAATCATGGAAGGTATCTCAGGGAGACGCCTGCCATGATTAACCAAGGATTTAGTGGCAGCTATAGGCTGCTGCCATTAACTCCTTATTACCTCGATTGCCACCGCACCAGGGCAATTTGGGCTGACCCGGGTAGAGTCCCAGGACTATCGCATCTAATGGATGCAGCAATTCCAGGCGGCTGCTTGCTGATATTGTTAGGCTGGGGGGGTTCCCCATAACGTGGGGCTCCACTTCCTAAGAATACCAGCCCTCAGCCATGTGGCTTTATCTTGGCTGGTATCAAAATTGGGGGGGCCCCGCACTTCGTTTTTTTTAAATGTTTTATTTATTTTACTGCACGATATAGACCCACCCACCGGCAGCTGAGATTGGTTGCAGTGAGACAGCTGTCACTCAGCATGGGGGCAGAGCTTTGTGACAGCCGTGCAGCGGCGCGCCCTTGAACGATGAGTATGAGAGAGGGGGGAGAGAGACCAGGAGTGATTTTAAATGATTTAGATAGTTATGCTGGACATGCTGAGCATGCGCAGTAGAACGTGACGGGATCCGTCAGCAGATTCCGCGGCTTAGTGCATTGCAGCGGAATCCGCCCCATAGACAATCATTAGGCACGTTGGCGAATTCTAATGGACTCCATCAGGGTGCGATATTTTAACGACCCAAAAAACGCTACATGCAGCTTTCCCTCCGACCAACGCTGCGTCAAATTAACGACGCAGCGTCGTCCAGCGGATGCAATGCCAACACTTGCGTTACAGTGTGTCGTCAATACAAGTCTATGGAGAATAGCACAGTGCGTTAACGGACTGCGCTATTCTCCGTAGCGGCAGATTGCGCTGAACACAAGGGTGAGAGCGCCCAAACACACACACACACACACACAGTTACCTGTCCCCAGCCTTGCAGTCCCCGGCACTGACGTCCTCAGCGCCATGGCCCCGCTCGGCTCCACCCACCTCGCACTCCGCCTCCCACACACATTACCACATGAATGAGATTTTAGAAATTGTGCTCATTTTGTTGGTACTGTAGGAGCTGCAACTTCTTTAACCCTGCACACAGGGCTGTGGAGTCTGTAAGCCAAACCTTCAACTCAGACTCCTCAATTTCTCTTGCTCTGACTCCGACATATATTGCTTCGAGTTAGGTGAAAAATGTATTGTAGTACATGAACATGTGTATGTGAACATCAGACATTTAATAATTTTTATGATACAATAATCAAGATATTTGGATAGACCATAAAATATATTTATTGGAATACAACTTTAGAACCCAAACTGTAATAAATTGTAAATATGTAATACACTATGTAATATACAGTAGATTACATATATCTTGTGTGTAATTATATATTTATTATTTATATATTACACACAAGATATATATGTAATCTACTGTATATTACATAGTGTATTACATATTTACAATTTATTACAGTTTGGGTTCTAAAGTTGTATTCCAATAAATATATTTTATGGTCTATCCAAATATCTTGATTATTGTATCATAAAAATTATTAAATGTCTGATGTTCACATTGTACTATAATAAATGTTTCACTTAAATATAAGCATTATACTAAATATTATTTAGTAAAATATTCAGCACATTCTGCATTGCACTACTGTCCCCAATGAATTATATATTTTAGGAGTCGGTGCATTTTATACCGACACCACCAAAATGAGCTCCGACTCAGACTCCACAGCCCTGCCTGCACAAAACAAAAAAAAAAAGGAAACTATGTGAACAAGCCCTAAGGCTATGTGCCCACGCTGCGGATTTTGCCGCGGATTTTCCGAAAATCTGCAGCAGCGGCACTTCCAAGCCATTTCAATGGCATTTTGGAAATGCTGTGTCCATGCTGCGGATTTTTCCGCGGCGGATTTGCCGCGGATTTTGATCCGGAAAAATCTGCAGCATGCCAATTATTCTTGCGGATTTTGGGTATAGAATGGGGAAAAAAAAAAAAAATCCGCATCAAAATAGCGCTAATCCGCGACAAATCCGCGGCAAAAATAAGAATTATTCTTACCGATAATTCGCTTTCTAGGACCTTCCACGACAGCATAGGAGGTTGTCTCTCCACGCCCTAATTGGGACAGGAAGTTCAAGAGGTTTAAAAGGACCCTCCCACCTCCCATAGCCAGTGTCTTACAAAGAACCCATAGCAATTGAGAAGTACAACATATCCATGAATATATGAATATAAAAGGGGAGGGAATTACCTGCTGTCGTGGAAGGTCCTAGAAACCGAATTAACGGTAAGAATAATTCTTATTTCTCTAGTCCCTTCCACGACAGCATAGGAGGAATACCAAAGAATTGATACCTAGGGGGGGACCACAGCCTGCAGGACCTTCCTGCCAAAAGCCAAATCCCTGCTGGAATCCAGATCCAGACGATAATGCTTCGTGAAAGTATGGAGGGAAGACCACGTAGCCGCCTTGCAGATCTGCTCAGGGGAAGCCCCTGCCCGTTCAGCCCAGGAGACAGAGGTAGCCCTGGTGGAGTGCGCCGTGAATCCGGTAGGTGGAGAGAGATGCTGAGCGAGGTAGGCATCTCTAAATGCCCGCACAATCCAGTTGGCGACGGTACTCTTAGCCACCTTCCTGCCCTTATTGCGGCCAAAGGGCTGGATGAACAGGTTAGAATCAAGGCGCCAAGAAGCAGTAACCTCCAGGTAGTGCAACACTGTCCGACGGACATCCAAAGAATGAAACACTTCCTCACCCGGAGTCCGAGGATTCTGACAGAAGGAAGGCAGGACGATGGACTGAGAACAGTGAAAATCCGAAACCACCTTGGGAAGGAAGGAAGGAAGGGTCCAGCTGAAAAACAATGCTGTCATCTCTGACGGTCAGGTAAGGTTCCCGAATAGACAAAGCCTGAAGTTCTCCGACTCTGCGAGCAGACGTAATAGCCACAAGAAAAGCAGTCTTGTGAGAAAGAGAACGAATGTTACAAGAGCACAGTGGCTCAAATGGTGACTGAGATAGTCCGGTAAGGACCACATTGAGATCCCAGCGAGGCGTCAGGACCCTCTGACGTGGACAGAGTCTACTAGCGGACACAAAGAACCGACGGATCCAACGATGATCTGCCAGAGCCGTGTCAAAGACTGCACTGAGGGCTGACACCTGAACTTTCAGGGTGCTAGGCCTAAGGCCTAAGTCCAATCCACTCTGGAGGAAGTCCAGAATCTGCGCAATATTAGGCCGAAGTGGGTCAGGAGGCCGAGAACCACACCAGGAGGAAAATCTCTTCCAGATTTTGTTGTAAATACTATTAGTCACTGGTTTACGGTTCTTCTGTAGGGTAGCCACAACTTTGTCAGAAAGCCCTTGGGCCTTCAGTGCCCGGGCCTCAGAAGCCAGGCAGCCAAGTTGAGTTTCTGGGGAGCCGGATGGAAAATCGGACCCTGGGACAGTAAGCTGGGGTCCGAACCTAAGAGGACTGGGCCGTCTATTCCTAGAGTCATGACCAGGCTGTACCAACTCCTCCGAGGCCACAGCGGGGCTACCAGTATAGTTGGGACCCCCTCGTCTCTGATCTTCCTCAGGGCCCTTGCGAGAAGAGGAAGAGGGGGGGGGGGGAACGCGTAAGCGAGGCAAAAGGACCAATTGTGGCAGAAAGCGTCTACCCCTAACGCCTTGTCCCGTGGGTTCAGGGAGAAATATGTTGCGACCTTGCGATTCCCTGCCGAAGCAAAGAGGTCCACCTCTGGAGCACCCCACCTTGCCACCAGAGAGCAGAACACCGCCTGATCCAGACTCCATTCCCCCGGATGAACATCCCGACGACTCAGGAAATCCGCCTGAAGATTTAGTGAGCCCTTCAGATGGACCGCAGAAAGGGATAGCAGTGATTGTTCCGCCCATTGAAAGATCCGGGAGGACACTGACTTCAGGGCGCCTGAGCGTGTACTGCCCTGATGGCGGAGATGTGCCACTGTTGTGACATTGTCTGAATATACCAGGACGTGAGAGTCCCGGACGAGGTCCTGAGCCGCAAGGAGGGCTTCCCTGACTGCCCTGAGCTTCCGGTAGTTGGAGGATTGGGAGTTGACGTAAGGACTCCAGACCCCTTGAAATGGGGAGTTTGCCACCATTGCACCCCATCCTCGCAGGCTGGCATCTGTGGTCAGTGTAACCAGGGGTGCCTGCGTCCAGGCAACCCCCACCTGTAGGTTGTTGGGCTGCAGCCACCAGAGAAGGGATGAGGAGACGGGCCCCGAGAGGCGAAACCGTCTGTTTAGGGAAGACGGGAGTCTGTCCCAATGCGCCAGGATATGATCCTGGAGACACCGAGAATGGGCCTGAGCCCACCTGACTGAGGGAATGCAGGACGTCATAGAACCCAGAGCAGACATTGCTGCTCGAAGCGTCGTGCGAGCCTGCCTGCACAGCTTTGATATTTTGGCTAACAGAGCTACCCTGTGGCCCTCTGGGAGAAAAGATGCCTGTCGGTCGGAGTCCAGCAGCACTCCGAGAAACTGCCGAGCGGAGGAGGGGTTTAACTGTGATTTTTTGAGATTGGGAATCCATCCCAGGGACCGGAGGATTACTAAAGACTTTTCCACATGGCTCCGGAGGGTTGGAGCAGAGGGAGCCATGAGAAGAAAGTCGTCCAAATATGGAACCAGACAGATACCCTGCAATCGTATGAAGGCGACCACCTCTGCCATGATCTTTGAAAAGATCCTTGGAGCAGAGGAGATCCCGAAGGGAAGTACATTGAATTGGAAATGAAGCACCTCCTCCCCGTGTAGAACCGCAAACCTGAGGTATTGCCTGTGACCCGGATGGACGGGCACATGGAAGTAGGCGTCCTTCAAGTCTATAGAGGCCATCTGGTGGTGTAGACCTATCAGGGGAATAGCCGATTTTACTGACTCCATCTTGAACCGCCGGTACCTGACCTGACGGTTGAGACGCTTTAAATTGATTATTATCCGGACGTCGCCCGAAGGTTTCTTGACAAGGAAGAGGCGGGAGTAGTGTCCTATCCCTTCTTCCTGACTCGGGACTGGGGAAACGACCCCCGAGTGCATTAGCTCCAGAATCTTTGTGTACAACAGAGCCTGTGAAACCTGCGACGCCAGAGCTGTGACTCGGATACCCGGAAGAGGGGGGGGGGGGAGACGAATTCTATTAAGAGACCCTCGGAGACGATCTTCAGAACCCATTGGGAGGTGGTTATGGACCGCCACTGTGGAAGAAACGCCGAGAGTCGTCCCCCCACCCGAGCCGAGTCACTGCTTGTCCTGCTGGGGACGTTGCTGATGGGGAGGGATGAGGATGTTTCTTCCTCTACCCTAAAGCTGGTGTCACACACAGCGACAACGACAACGACGTCGCTGCTACGTCACCATTTTCTGTGACGTTGCAGCGACGTCCCGTCGCTGTCGCTGTGTGTGACATCCAGCAACGACCTGGCCCCTGCTGTGAGGTCGCCGGTCGTTGCTGAATGTCCAGCTTCATTTTTTGGTCGTCACTCTCCCGCTGTGACACACACATCGCTGTGTGTGACAGCGAGAGAGCGACGAAATGAAGCGATCAGGAGCCGGCACTGGCAGCTGCGGTAAGCTGTAACCAGCGTAAACATCGGGTAACCAAGGGAAGACCTTTCCCTGGTTACCCGATGTTTACGCTGGTTACCAGCCTCCGCTCTTGCTGCCAGTGCCGGCTCCTGCACTGTGACATGTGGCTGCAGTACGCATCGGGTAATTAACCCGATGTGTGCTGCAGGAGAGCAAGGAGCCAGCGCTAAGCGCGGCTCCCTGCTCTCTGAACTGTGACATGTAGCTGCAGCACACATCGGGTTAATTAACCCGATGTGTGCTGCAGGAGAGCAAGGAGCCAGCGCTAAGCGCGGCTCCCTGCTCTCTGAACATGTAGCACAGCGACCTTATGATCGCTGCTTCTGCTGTGTTTGACAGCTAAGCAGCGATCATAACAGCGACTTACAAGGTCGCTGTTACGTCACCGAAAATGGTGACGTAACAGCGACGTCGTTGTCGCTGTCGTTTAGTGTGAACCCAGCTTTAGGATAGCTCCACCGGCCCGCCTTCCCTTTCCCTCTGGGCTGGGAGGCTGGAGGCATCGAGGGACGAAAGGACCGCTTCTTGGTGGGTCTAGGATCGGGTAAGGCCTTACGATCAGTTGCCTTGTCCAAAATATCATCCAGGGCAGGTCCAAACACCAAATCCCCTTTAAATGGAAGGGAGCAAAGCCTCATCTTAGAGGTGGAGTCTCCACTCCAGGCCTTGAGCCAGAGGGCACGTCTGGCAGAGTTAGATAGAACCGAGGTCCTGGCCCCCAGGCGGACTGATTCCACTGAGGTATCTGCCAAAAAACTGGTAGCCTTCCTAAGTAAGGGAAGGGATTCCAGCAACTCCTCCCTAGGGGTACCCTGGGAAATATGAGCCTCCAACTGGTCCAACCACCTAAGCAGGGACCTGGATACATAAGTGGAGGCAATATTAGCCTGAATGGAAGAAGACGATGCCTCCCAGGATCGCTTCATTAGTCCCTCTACCTTCCTATCCAGCTGATCATTAAGTTGGGAAGTATCTTCAAATGGAAGCGCCGTTTGTTTAGCCACCCTAGCCACCTGTACATCTACTTTTGGGACCTCCCAATGTAATTCAGAAGGTTCTAGCGGAAACCGGCGTCTAGGGTCACTCCGTACCCGCCTCTCAGGAAATTCCCATTCCTGAGAGACAATATCCAGAATATTAGCATGAACCGGAAACCCTAATTGTTTGACTGTTTTTAGGCCAGCAAACATCTCATCCTGGATAGAGGGAAGAGCTTGTACTTCCTCTAACCCCATAGTACTCCGAACCGCCCCAATAAGATCCCCTAAATCCTCTGAGGGAAAGAGGAAGGACTGGTCAGACCTCCCAGAGGGAAATCCTTCATCAGGGCCCTCTGAGGCGGAATCAGCGTCCTCATGATCAGACGGGGCTGACTGGAGTTTCCTCTTTTTTGGAGAAGAGGGGCCAGGAGCAGGGAGGGAGGCTAGTGAGGCCTGAATCTCCTGTTTCATCATGGACCGCAACTCGTCTACCAGGGACGGTTGTTCGGCCCTAATAATCTGGTCTGTACATTGTTGGCAAAGCTTCTTATCCCAGGCAGTAGGGAGCTTCTTAATACAGACTGGACATTTTTTGATCTTTTCATATCTGTCAGGTCTATCCGGTTTATCTGACTTTTCTGACTTCTCAGACTTTTCTGATTTTTCAGTTTTGTCAGTTTTCTTAGTGGCCTTGTCCTCCTAGAAAACACAGACCAGAATTTCATAAATATCTGCCTGAGAGCTATGCCTGAGGGACCATCCCCCTCTGTACTTACTGTGGTAGGGGGCACACTGGGCTCTGCAGATGCAGCTGCAGCTGCAGGGGAAGACATGACAGAGAGCACGGTCGAATCTCTTACCCTGAATCTCACGTCTTCACGGCAGCCCTTATGCAGAAGGGCCTGCCCCCAGTGACAGCTAACTTGTTCCCGCCTCCTGCATCTGGTCCCGGCAGGCCGATCAGTGTCGGCGTGTCCTCCACGCTGCCTCCGCGACCGGAAGTGCCCAACCGGAAGTTCGCTAAACCGGAAGTCCCGCCTCCGGTAGCACTTCCGGATCGCTCCAGCAGCGTGCATGCAGGAAGCGGCCGGCGGCTCAGGGAGGACGCCGGCCGGGGAGCTCAACAGCCTGCATCACCCCAGAGGAGGTTACGGAAGGCTGGAGCAGCGGTCCCCCACAGCGTGAGGGAACAGCAAGGGAGGAGCGGTAAAAGGCCCGACCGATACTGTCCGGCTGCAAGTAAGTTGGAGAAAAAAAAAAAAAAAAATCTTATACTGTAGTTCACCGGCCACCACAGCATAGGAGAAAGAAAAAACCTCTCCATGCCCCATGGGGACAGGAAAGACACTGGCTGTGGGAGGTGGGAGGGTCCTTTTAAACCTCTTGAACTTCCTGTCCCAATTAGGGCGTGGAGAGAGAACCTCCTATGCTGTCGTGGAAGGGACTAGAGAAATAAGGTGCGGATTTGCCGCGAAAGTCGCGGATTTTCATGCAGAAAAATCCGCAGGTACATTCTACCGTGGACACATAGCCTAAGAGTATATTACGTTGCATTTTGCTGGATTTTTTGCACGAACAAAACCTGCTCTAAGATGCTACGTTTTTGGTGCGTCATTTGTCTACAGTGTTTCCTTACCAAAAAACACGGTTTTGTTTTTGCATTCATTGCTATCAATGGTGAAAAAAGTAGCAAAAACAAAGAATTGACATGCTGCTTCTTTCAACAACGCATAAAAATAAGCAGCAGTTTTCCTTTTCAGTCGGGGGGGGGGGGGAAGCAGGGATTTTATATATAATATTTTTCTGGAATCTCGTAAGGTTTTGCAGATACTGTAAAAAGCCAATGGAAAAAAAAAACAAAAAAAAAAACCCACGTAGTAAAAACGCAAAGTGTGAACATAGCCCAAATGTCACAAGAGCGCATTTCATTGGCGTCTATGCAAAACTGCCTTCCCAGTATGTACCACACTGATCCATAATTCGGGTGAGCAACGCTGGTACAATTCAATGGGTATGCAGAAAAAAAACAAAACACTTTTTTATTTAATCTCTGAATCTACTGCAAAGATCCAATTCATATGAGGGAGAAAAAAAAAATCTGGACCAAACAAAAAAAAAAAAAGCAAAAAAAAAAAAAAACAACTTTGTTCACACCTTTGACCTAACACTAAAGGGGGCATGCTCAAACAGCACCACTTTTTTTAATGTAAAGAAAAAATAAATATATATAAATATTATACATACATATATACATACATATACATACATACATACATACATACATACATACATACATACATACACACACACACATACATACATATACACACAGATATACATACACAGTCTATATGTATGTAAAAAAAAAAAAACCTCTGGAAATACTTAAACCACAGTAAAAGAAATAGATAATTGGTAATGTTTCCAGCGATGACCACCATTTATCTTCCCTGCACGGTGTGTCAGGATGATGTGAGGTAACGCTCCGGCTCACATACTGCACAGTCCTTACCAAATACATGGGGAATTCAACCCAACTATTACCTCAACCCAGAACCTTCCTGAAGACAAAGGCCCCATGTGTAGAGGGGAAACTGTCCCCGTGTCCACCACAGCCAAACCCAGCAGTGTCTGTGCTCTAATCTGTGCTGGGCACAAGGCCTCGCCAACTGATACCACACAAGGCCTGAAGGGCACTACTGTACCTCTACCTTGTATTCTGCCCCATGCAGCTAAAATGGAGGCTCCAACAACAGGAGGGTTGGTCGTTTTTTGAAATACAAAACTTTATCTTGTGTTCACTGTCAAGGAAATCATGTGGAAAACCTACAGCAGACAAAACTGCCACAGCAACCAATCAGATTATTGCTTTCACTTTCTAACCCTGACTGGAAAATTAGGAGTATTTTTCTATTTCTGAGAAGAAAATGCACAAAAAGCACCAGATGTCACACAAGCCACCTGATAACAGACACAGGAGGATACAGGACACACAACACCTCACAGGCGATTCTGAAATATACACAACTATAAAGAATCGGTGTGCGTATTATATACAGAGCCACAAAAAATATACACACATATATAAAAGACAAGACAAAAAACAAACATGTGTCTTTCACATAGCTAGCTATTAATCACACACATATACATATATATATATACACATACATATATATATATATATATATATATATATATATATATACACACATACACATACATATATATATATATATACATATATATATATATATATATACACATACACATACATATATACATACATACATACATACATACATACATACATACATATATATATATATATATATACACACACACACACATATACTGATGCATTTAGTCAGGAGTCTGAGGTTGTGGTTTTGAGAGGTGGCTGATTATTTTAGGAGACATTCACACCTATCAGATTTCACCCTGCGGCTAAATACACAATCCATGAAGAGGAGTAGGATTTTGGACAATTTGCCTCAGATTTAAGACTTGGGGGGGAGGGGGAGGGGGACCACACTATGGAAATAAAAAAAAAAAAACCATCACTAATTAGGCTACGTGCACACGTTGAGTATTTGGTGAGGATTTTTTACCTCAGTAATTGTAGCCAAAACTAGGAGTGGAACAAAGGAAAAAGTATAATAGAAACACATCACCACTTCTAGACTTGTCACCCACTCCTGGTTTTGCCTTACAAATACAGAGTTAAAAATCTCACCAAATACTCAATACATACACATTGAGCATTTGGTGAGATTTTACCTCAGTATTTGTAGCCAAAACTAGGAATGGGACAATCAGAGGAAAAATAGAAAAGATACACGGGCACCACTTCTGGATTTATCACCCACTCCTGGTTTTGGCTACAAATACTGCGGTAAAATCTCACCAAATATTCAGCGTGTGCCCGTGGCCTTACAAATACTGAGGTAAAGACACCAAATATTCAGCGTGTGCCCGTGGCCTTACAAATACTGAGGTAAAAACGCACCAAAATACTCAGTGTATGCACATGGTCTTGCAAATACTGAGGTAAATACTCAATGTGTGCATGTGGCCTTATGGCCAGGATTTCACACTGAATTGGGTGAATTGTTGAGTGAATCTGCTGCGCTCCTGCAATTTGAGGGTACAACTTTCCTTCTCTTGCTGTTATCATATACATTGATCCCTCCTTGAGGCGACCACCTAAAATTGCATTGTAAAGTGGTCTTTCAGGGAGTTTTCTGAGAGAGTCAGTATGTATAATATGTGCTAAAACTGGATATTACAACGAAAACCAGGCCGGGTTACAGTTGGCGATCTGATATAGGTTATATATTTTGATAAAATGGCATTGCAAAATATACAAAATGCATGGCTAGAGCTATTTATACATGTGCACATTGGTGTCACTAAGTGGGCATTGCTGGCGTATGTGCCCAAGGCGCAAAGCTTAAGGACTTGTGCGCACATTGCGTACTTTCATGCATTTACGCTGTGTATTGCACTGCAGCGTAAATGCATGCGTCCTGCATCCCCTGTACAATCTACGTAGATTGTGCATGAGACGTGCGCACATTGCTTTTTTTTTTTGAACGCAGCGATTTGGGTGCTAAAATTTTGATCCAAATCCGTGCGTTCCTAAAAGCAGCATGTCAATTATATCTGCGTTCTGGATGTAGCTCCCCCTATGGTGGGGACAGCATCCCGAGCGCATGAAATCGGCTTTTTTTCTTTTTAACAAAAATACTGCATTCATTATGCAGTGTTTCTGCAGCGATTTGAAGCACACATGTGCTGTCAAATCGCTGCAGAATATTAAGCAGTTACGTGCGCATGAGCCCTTAAAGGATGATAACAATTGCCCTATGTGATAGTCTATCCGTAACTGGGCTTACTGCAAATACAGCACTGCATCTGTGCACGCATGGCCCAGATTTCCATTGCCAACATACTCGTTGGACAATGGAGCAGTTTCTGTACCTGACCAGACTCCATACACCGCCGAGAGCCACTCGATCATGACAGCGGCATTTATGAGATTGAAAACAGGGCGGCTTTCTCAAGGACTAATGTGGATGTGATGGCCGTACGCCGATGGTATTCACATGCTGCTGAAGGTGAACGGCTGCCATGTTTATACATCTATGAAACCTTGGGATGGGCCAACTCTACAACACACTGCAATACCAGGTAAGGGTACTTTCACACTTGCGTTGTTTTCCTTTCGTTACAATCCGCCGTTTTGGAAAACAGCGGAATCCGTTAACGGATTTCGCTGTTTCCCATAGATTTGTATGGTTGACGGATTGTGCCAAAAAGGACCTGCGTTGCTTCCGTTGGGCGACGCTCCATTGCTTCCGCCCAGCGGGAGGAACGCAGCATGTAAAGTGGTTTTGAGCAGCGAAATCCTCAGGATTTCACTGCGCATGCTCTTTTTTTTTTTGTTTAAATCACAAACTTTATTTTGTCTCGCGGTGGCCGAACGTTCAGCATGCCCGGCCGCTGGCAAGTGACAGCGCTCAGCTGAGCGGCCGCCGGCATGCCCGGACGCCGGCAAGTGAGAGCGCTCAGCTGAGCGGCCGCCGGCATGCCCGGACGCCGGCAAGTGAGAGCGCTCAGCTGAGCGGCCGCCGGCATGCCCGGACGCCGGCAAGTGAGAGCGCTCAGCTGAGCGGCCGCCGGCATGCCCGGACACCGGCAAGTGAGCGCTCAGCTGAGCTACCGGCCGCCGGCATGCCCGGACACCGGCAAGTGAGCGCTCAGCTGAGCTACCGGCCGCCGGCTATTGAGAGCAATCAGCTGATCGTTCACAATAGTCTGCTGCCAGTAAAACTGTAAAGAAGAAAAAAATAAATAAATGAAAAAAAAGCTTTCCGTTGTTTTGTACGATCCGTAGGATCAGTTGTGCCACTATATGCAACGCATCCGTTGCATCCGTAACACAACGCAATGCTACAGAAGCCGTCCAACGCAAGTGTGAAACTAGCCTTACAGTGATCATGGGTCAAGTTTCCGAGCCCTAAAGGGCCTAAATAAAAATTAAAAAAAAAAAAAAAAAAAAAGTTAGCATATTTTCCTGCAAGTGTAAATGTCCAACCTAAAACCATCATGATCTCATATAGCGTGTGCAAAATAATATCTGGAAATGACAATCACTATTTAAGGCCTCACTCAGATGCCTGAGTCCTGTATGTGGCCTGTTTGATGGCTAGAGATATTTATGACAGGTCACGTGTCCTTGCTTTTTGTGGACCAACATGTCCATTTATGATTCAAGTTAGATATCAAAATCACCCTAAAAAGTGTATGGCTCTGTGAAAAACACACACCACATGGATGGCATCGCTGGGCTGTATGCGATCAACAATGCAATGTTTAGAAGATATTTTTTTCTCCCTTCTCTCTTTCAGCATCAGAGAAAAAAAAAAAAATCAATCATGAAACGCTGGAGGTAAAAACGGACAGAGCAAACACTGAGGAAACCAGGATCCAAAACACTGATGAAGAGTCAGGGATTGTGAAGAATCAGACGTCTGAATGAGGCCTTATGTTCATATCATTTACAAAAAAAAAAAAAAAAAAAATAGGAGCTAGAACACAAAAAAATAAAAATCTGAATGATAAAACTACAGCTTGCAATGCAAAAATTAAAAGTTATATATCTTGGAGGGTGATGGAAAAAAAATAAATAAAAATAAAACTAACGTTTCAAGGGTCCATTATCTGCATAGACCCAGCCCTGGGTACACACTTTCTGCTGTGCAACATTAACATGGCATTAATATTATATGTACACAATAAGAGGTCAAACATGAATTTACACATAGCGGCGACATGAGACCCTAATATTGTGTTGGAATTTGTTGCCTCTGATGCAATACTACTTTATTACTAATAGGACAATAGGATGTGTGCAGGGGCTTCAGCCAGACCATGGGTCACTCCATCCCCAGTCACTGGCACCAGAGGGCAGCATTCCTGGCAGGGGGCACAAGAGGATACAAGCTTTGGACCCATCTCTAAAGCCTGAGCTGCTGCCCCTGCACCAGGGCCACAATGCCATCCTAATAGACACCAGTACACTGGTGCACCACGCTGAGGAAGAGGGGGGCACGCGCCAGGGAAGAGGGGGCACGCGCCAGGGGAACCACACTGGGGAAGGAAGAGGAGGCACGCGCCAGGGGAACCACACTGGGGAAGGAAGAGGAGGCACGCGCCAGGGGAACCACACTGGGGAAGGAAGAGGAGGCACGCGCCAGGGGAACCACACTGGGGAAGGAAGAGGAGGCACGCGCCAGGGGAACCACACTGGGGAAGGAAGAGGAGGCACGCGCCAGGGGAACCACACTGGGGAAGGAAGAGGAGGCACGCGCCAGGGGAACCACACTGGGGAAGGAAGAGGAGGCACGCGCCAGGGGAACCACACTGGGGAAGGAAGAGGAGGCACGCGCCAGGGGAACCACACTGGGGAAGGAAGAGGAGGCACGCGCCAGGGGAACCACACTGGGGAAGGAAGAGGAGGCACGCGCCGGGGGAACCCACACTGGGGAAGAGGGGGCACGTGCCGGGGGAACCCACACTGCGGAAGAGGGGGCACGCGCCAGAGGAACTACACTGTTACCACACTGAGGACTGGGATGTGATCAGGTAGAGCACCTAAACGTCACTAGGCCAAATCCTGTTACAAGAACAATAACAGGAAGCTGAATGTGACAAAGAGCCGGCTCCTGTATACACGTATACTGGGGCACAGGGGGGTCACCAGTACTAAGATTCCAGCCCAGAAATGGGACAAGTGGGATCTGTATCATGGATACCACATCTAACACAAAAGACAGCCGGCATACAGGGGGTTACTACACATTATACACAATGCCACCATTATAACAAAGCTGAGGAGCTGGCAGCAGAACCCCCGAGTCATGGCTCCTCCAATACGTGTAATAGGATTGCTGGAGCAATCCCACCCTCCTCTGTGCACACTGGGGGTTGTAGTAGAATGGAGCGTCAGTGCAGGGCCCAGCAATGACCTCCTGGTTGCAGCAGGCCCCGGAGGTGCCATGTCCTCATGTATGGCTATTGTATGGCACTGTGTACAATGCCCGCATGTGTTGTGAGGAGCGTACACTGCGCCCTGCCAGCCCTAGAGCCGGGGAGCGGCTCACATATAGCCGTGTGGCTGCCGTCAGGCCGGCGCGGGTACCTCTGTCTCCGCCGCACTCCCCCCCGATGTCTCCGCTGCTCTCCGGCTCCTTCTCACCGATCAGCTGAGGACGCGAGGCCCAGATCCCTCCGCGCACTACTTTACAGCTCTGGATCCTTCCGCAACAGCACTGCACTACTTCATAATCCCCATAACACGGGCCTAGCCGGGATCCGTCCGCGAACTACTTTACAAAAAAAAAATGAAAAAAAAAAAAGGAATCCGCAGATCCCGGAAAGAACTACCGTACACCGGGAGGACTATGGTGATGAGGATACGGGCCTTCTCACTTTCTGGGGGTTGTTATAAATACCCTGCCGTCCGCTCGCTGAGGGGATATTTTGATTTCTTTTATAGATCGTCTTTATTTCCCGTCGAGGTCTTTTCCTCATTGAACCCCTCCGCTGCGTGAAATCGCGGTTTATTTCCGCCAGGGTCACCCTTGCCGAGCGGGCGGTTACTACACACGATGTGTCGCTCTGTGAGTTCCCAAGACGAAGTGTTATGTGTCCAGTGCTTATTGTTCGGGGATGTATGCAAGGCGGACGGATCCGCCGAGAGGTTCTCCGCCTCCTGAGCGCAAGTATCCCAATGGATAGGCAGGAGCAATCCGCCATGGTTACCCAGGCAACCGCTTCAGCGTCTCAAGATGGCGACTCTGTTGCCGGAGATTCTGTACGAGTGTAACGGGCAGGCACCGGCCCCGAGCAAGGATTTCTACCAGCTGATTGTCAGCCGCAGCGAGGTCAGTGCGGGCGGCGGAGCGGGAGCGGCGGGCAGGCCGAGGAATAGCGTGTACGTGTACAGAGGGGCCCGAGAGACGGGGGCGGAGGGAGAGGACGTATACTGGAGCACAGAGGCAACGCAAAGAAGTGCCCAGAACAGCGCTCTGATCCGGGGGATAGGGAGGAGAGCAGGACCGCGGGTATGGCGGCCGGCAGGGGTCAGCGCATAGAGGAGTGTGCTGGAAACCATAGCATCGGGGGCAATCAGCCGGTGACAGGGCCCCTCTGCAAAGTAATCCCCAGCGCAAAGCCGCAGTACGGGAAGATGGCAGAGTGATATCACTCCACTCAGGACATCAATATACAAGGGGGCGGGGCTGCTCACCACACATACACAGGGGTGGAGCTGCTCACCCCACTAATACATGGGGGCGGAGCTGCTTATCACAGGGAGGAGCTGGTCACCCACACGTATACAGGGTGCGGAGCTGGTCACCCACACATATACAGGGTGCGGAGCTGGTCACCCACACGTATACAGGGTGCGGAGCTGGTCACCCACACAAATACAGGGTGCGGAGCTGGTCACCCACACGTATACAGGGTGCGGAGCTGGTCACCCATACGTATACAGGGTGCGGAGCTGGTCACCCACACGTATACAGGGTGCGGAGCTGGTCACCCACACGTATACAGGGAGCGGAGCTGGTCACCCACACAAATACAGGGTGCGGAGCTGGTCACCCACACGTATACAGGGTGCGGAGCTGCTCACCCACACGTATACAGGGTGCGGAGCTGGTCACCCATACGTATACAGGGTGCGGAGCTGGTCACCCACACGTATACAGGGGTGCGGAGCTGGTCACCCACACGTATACAGGGTGCGGAGCTGGTCACCCACACGTATACAGGGTGCGGAGCTGGTCACCCACACGTATACAGGGGGTGGAGCTGGTCACCCACACATAGACAGCGTGCGAAGCTGGTCACCCACACGTATACAGGGTGCAGAGCTGGTCACCCACACGTATACAGGGTGCGGAGCTGGTCACCCACACGTATACAGGGTGCGGAGCTGGTCACCCACACGTATACAGGGTGCGGAGCTGGTCACCCACACGTATACAGGGTGCGGAGCTGGTCACCCACACGTATACAGGGTGCGGAGCTGGTCACCCACACGTATGCAGGGTGCGGAGCTGGTCACCCACACGTATACAGGGTGCGGAGCTGGTCACCCACACGTATACAGGGTGCGGAGCTGGTCACCCACACGTATACAGGGTGTGGAGCTGCTCACCCACACATATACAGGGGGTGGAGCTGGTCACCCACACATAGACAGCGTGTGAAGCTGGTCACCCACACGTATACAGGGTGCGGAGCTGGTCACCCACACATATACAGGGTGCGGAGCTGGTCACCCACACGTATACAGGGTGCGGAGCTGGTCACCCACACATAGACAGCGTGCGGAGCTGGTCACCCACACGTATACAGGGTGCGGAGCTGCTCACCCACACGTATACAGGGTGCGGAGCTGCTCACCCACACGTATACAGGGTGCGGAGCTGCTCACCCACACGTATACAGGGTGCGGAGCTGCTGGTCACCCACACGTATACAGGGTGCGGAGCTGCTCACCCACACGTATACAGGGTGCGGAGCTGCTCACCCACACGTATACAGGGTGCGGAGCTGGTCACCCACACATATACAGGGTGCGGAGCTGGTCACCCACACATATACAGGGTGCGGAGCTGGTCACCCACACGTATACAGGGTGCGGAGCTGCTCACCCACACGTATACAGGGTGCGGAGCTGCTGGTCACCCACACGTATACAGGGTGCGGAGCTGGTCACCCACACATATACAGGGTGCGGAGCTGGTCACCCACACGTATACAGGGTGCGGAGCTGGTCACCCACACGTATACAGGGTGCGGAGCTGGTCACCCACACGTATACAGGGTGCGGAGCTGCTCACCCACACGTATACAGGGTGCGGAGCTGGTCACCCACGCATATACAGGGTGCGGAGCTGGTCACTCACACATATACAGGGTGCGGAGCTGGTCACTCACATGTATACAGGGAGGAGCTGGTCACCCACACGTATACAGGGAGCGGAGCTGGTCACCCACACGTATACAGGGAGCGGAGCTGGTCACCCACACATATACAGGGTGCGGAGCTGGTCACCCACACGTATACAGGGGTGCGGAGCTGCTCACCCACACGTATACAGGGGTGCAGAGCTAGTCACCCACATGTATACAGGGGTGCAGAGCTAGTTACCCACACGTATACAGGGTGTGGAGCTGCTCACCCACATATATACAGGGGTGCGGAGCTGGTCACCCACACATATACAGGGTGCGGAGCTGGTCACCCACACGTATACAGGGGTGCGGAGCTGCTCACCCACACGTATACAGGGTGCGGAGCTGGTCACCCACACATATACAGGGTGCGGAGCTGCTCACCCTCACATATATAGGGGTGCGGAGCTGGTCACCCACACATATACAGGGTGCGGAGCTGGTCACCCACACGTATACAGGGGTGCGGAGCTAGTCACCCACACGTATACAGGGGTGCGGAGCTAGTCACCCACACGTATACAGGGGTGCGGAGCTGGTCACCCACACATATACAGGGGTGCCGCAGTACGGGAAGATGGCAGAGTGTAAGGGTGCCCTTCTATCACTACACTCCAGGACATCAATAACAAGGGAGCGGGGCTGCTCACCCACACTTATACACAGAGGCGGAGCTGCTTACCACTTATCACGGGGGGCGGAGCTGGTCACCCACACTTTGGGCATGTGCACACGATCAGTTTCCGCTCACTTGCTTTTTTCCTTGCGTTTTTTGATGCATTTATGCATGAATTCTTCTTGCGTTTTTGAAGCATGCATTTTTGTCTCAATAAAGGTGATTGAAAGACAGAAAGCAGAAGAAACAGGAAGTTGGTCAAAGTAATGTCCCCCCTACATATTGTACACTTGCACCCTTTTAGTGCCTTTTATGTGTCACTGAAGGGTGTCTTTAGCTCTGTTTAATCTAATAAAGACATAAATAATTTAGAAACATTGTGTGGTGTCCCCCTTATTTTTGATAACCAGCCAAAGTAACGCAGACAGCTGTGGACTGATATTATCAAGCTGGGAAGTTCCATGGTTATTGGGCCCTTCTCAGCCTAAATATACCAGCTTGCAGCTGTCCCAGAAATGATGCTTCACATCAGATTCTGGTGCTTCGCCTCGGCTCTTCCCAATTGCCCTGGTACAATGGCAATCTGAGTAATGGTATTTGGGGTTGATGTCAGCTGTGTAATGTCAGCTGGCATCAAGACCTGGTGTTAGTAATGGAGAAGTGTCTATCAGAAACCCCCCATTACTAACCCAGTAAGAAAAGGAGCAAAAACACAAAACTATTAATAAAAAATACTTCTGACTCTTGCTGTGGTTCACCAATTTATTAAAAGAAAAAAAAAATCAGACATAAAGATCCGACGTAGTGCACGAATTGGAACCTGAGAGACATAAAGAGAGAGGTAAAGAAATAAAACGAGAGACAGTCCCTCATTCACTGGCTTATTATTAGTAAAAATCCCCACAGCTCCAACGTAGTCCATGGCGCCCCAATGACGTCCCCTGAATCTGTGATGAGTGATGATAACGTTACCCCCCGGCCGGGTCACACAGGGCAGCACAACTTCCAGGATGCCTCATGAGCGGTGACGTCACTGCGGTGCCTGACGTCCTCACTGCTCGTGAGACATTCCGGGTCTGGCGCTGCCATGTGTGACCCGGCCGGAGTGGTAACGTTATCATCACTCATCACAGATTCAGGGGACGTCATGGGAGCGCCTTGGACTACGTTGGAGCTGTGGGGATTTTTTTTATAGTAAACTAGTGAACAAGTGACAGTATCTTGTCTTTCTTTCTCTCTTTTTTTATTTCTTTGTCTTTCAGATCCCATTTGTGGATTACTCCCGGTTTCCTTGGACTACTTCGAATTTTCATGGCTTTTTTTTAGAAATTGGTGAACCAGGGATAGAGTTGGGGGTGTTTTTTTAAAAATTAAAATATGTGTGTTTATCTTACTGCGTTAGTAATGGGGGTGTCTAATAGACACTTCTCCATTGCTAACACCAGGGCTTGATGACAGCTGATACTACACAGCTGACATCAACCCCAAAAACTATCCTGTTGCCACCGCACCAGGGCAATCGGAAGAGCTGAGGCAAAGCTCCAGAATTGGAGCATCTCAAGAGCTGTGTCACTTTCTGGGGCGGCTGCGGGCTGCCATTTTAAGGCTAGGAAGGGCCAAATTACCATTTCCCTGCCCAGCCTGATCATACCAACCCCCAACTATCTGCTTTACCTTTGCTGGTTATGAAAAATAAAGGGGACCCCACACCGGGTTTTTTAAATTAATTAATTAATTATTTATTTAGTAGGTAAAACAAAAGCTAAAAAAAAACCTTCGGTGCCACATGAAAGGCACTAAAGGGTGCAAGTGTACAATATGTAGGGAGGCAGGACATTGCTTTGGTCCATTTCTTGTTTCTTCTGCTCCCTGTCTTTCAACCAACTTTATTTTTTACCTGAAATGTTCGTGTAGATGTGTTTTAGGTGCGTTTATGCTGCGTAACACACTTCGCAACACGAGTGCTTTTGTTTAACTGCGGATTTACAATATTTAATGCAAGTCTATGGGGAAATGTACACAGAAGACTCGCCGTCTCCGCAAGAGAAATTGACATGCTGCGGTCAGAAACTCGCACTGCAGGTGAGTGTACGCAGCGGAGGAAAGTAAGCAAAGTGGGCAGGAGATCTCCATGAATCTTATCCACGTGCTTGTACTGTACAGAACAGCGTTTGGACGCAGTGAAAATACGTTGCCTCCAGAACGCTGCTAAGGCCTCGCTCACACGAGCGTATGAATCGCACAAGTGCAATGAGAGAAAATCCCACAAAGCGCTTGGACCAATGTTAGTCAATGAGGGAGAGCAGATGGTCAGCTTTTTCTCATTCAGATTCTGGATGAGAAAAAAGTTGCAGCTTGCCCTGAGTGGCTGCCGAAATCGTGCGAGACTCACCAGTACAAGTCAATGGGTGCGAGAGAAAAACGGATGCCAAACGGACGGCACATGGACTATCCTAGTAATGTCCATTTTTTTACGGATACATTACAATTCTGTAGAACACTAAATGGTCCTGTAAATGAATACTAGCTGCTGAGAAAAAAACGTATTGCACACGGACAGCACACCCATGAGAAGTGAGAAAAAAATTCATCTTACTTTTCTGGAAGAGAGCAATTTTTAATACATTCATGTGAATTCAGCCTAACACTGATGATGGGCACGCAGCTTTAGACACAGGGGTGGAGCTAGTCACCCACACATATACACAGGGGTGGAGATAGTCTCCCACAATTATACACAGGGGTGGAGATTATCCCCACCCGTGTGTATAATTGTCAGGGACTATCTCCACCCCTGTGTATAATTGTGGAGGACTATCCCCACCTGTGTGTATAATTGTGGGGGACTGTCACCCACACTTGTACACAGGGGAGAAGCTGGTCACCTGCACTTGTACAGAGGGGTGGAGCTGATCACCTGCACTTGTACAGAGGGGTGGAGCTGATCACCTGCACTTGTACAGAGGGGTGGAGCTGATCACCTGCACTTGTACAGTGGGGTGGAGCTGGTCACCTGCACTTGTACAGAGGGGTGGAGCTGATCACCTGCACTTGTACAGAGGGGTGGAGCTGGTCACCTGCACTTATACAGAGGGGTGGAGCTGATCACCTGCACTTGTACAGAGGGGTGGAGCTGGTCACCTGCACTTGTACAGAGGGGTGGAGCTGGTCACCTGCACATGTACAGAGGGGTGGAGCTGGTCACCTGCACATGTACAGAGGGGTGGAGCTGGTCACCTGCACTTGTACAGAGGGGTGGAGCTGGTCACCTGCACATGTACAGAGGGGTGGAGCTGGTCACCTACACTTGTACTTGTGAAACATGCCCTCAAGATAAAAGGTAATTAAACTCAGGGTTTATTCATGATTGGGGAGTGGCATACACCCCTGTGCACCTCGCCACAAATTCTACGCCAGTCCGTGCTGGAGTTTCATCAGTATTTAGTCAGTGTCAGTTTTTAACATCGGGATTTCAGCAATAATTTTTCAGTAATAAAAACAAACAAAACAACGTCTCTCCTAAAAATTACAATGTTAATCACGACGGATTGTACACTGGGGCCAGCCATGTGCTGATGTGATGTTTATGGGCCCATATACTTGGCCTCATTCAGATGTCTGTTTTTCTCATGGGTAGAACACTTACCCATTATAATCTATGGCGTTGTTCACATGTCTGTGTTTTTTTTCAGCCCATGTGTTTGCAAAAAATCAGGAAGACATGTCCCAATCATGGATTAAAATGACCCCATACACGTATATGGGGGCAATTCAGTATGTTGTTTGCACCAAAAATCTGGCATAAACACCTTAGTAAGTCACAATATTTTGGCGCAACGTTGCACAAGAATATTGTAATTTTTAGCGTTTATTTGCCAGTGCTGACCAGTTACGCCACAATGGGTGGCAGCCGCCTATCAGATTCATCATAAAGTGCTATAACTTACTTCAAAAATGTACAGTGCACTTCAGCGAGCACTTCATTAAGACTGGTTTACACTACGCCAGTCTTAAAGGGATTGTCCACTACTCAGACAACCTTGACTCAATCACTATGCTCGCACCCAGTAAAATAACATCACTTATACTCACCATTGGTGCTGGCGCCGTTCCAGGGGTGTCGGCACTCTCTCTCTCCTGGGGTTTGCATGACATTGTTATGTCACATGAGCCCTGTGCCCAATCAGCGCCGGCTTTACTCATCCCAGACATAGCACAGAACAAGAGGAAGTGAGCAGCCATGGATCTGAATGCCTCTTGATGTTGGATTAGTCTGAAGCAGGTAGAGTGAAGCTGTTACTAATTGGCTGCAGGGATTACATGACGTAACATGTCACGCAAGCACCAGGAGAGCGAATGCCGAGATCACTGGAACGGCAGCGGCACCAGAGGTGAGTATAAGTAATGTTATTTTACTGGGGAGAACATGCTGATAGAGACAAGATTCTACGATTAGTGGACAACAACCCCTTTAATGAAAATCACTGACAGCACATGGATCAGTGTAAAACCTGTGTGCGGTCCATGATTAACATTATAATGGATAGGAGAAGTTGTAAAATGTATTTATTCCTTTTTTCATCAATGAAAAATTACTGATGAAACTCAGATGGTGAAAACTGACACCAACCAAACACTGATGAACAACGGTCCTTGTTTCCACATACGACAAAAATCACGCACGTCTGAATGAGGCCTTAGAAGCATAAAAAAATTTTTTATAAAGTGACCCAGCCATTATCTGCTTCTTGTTGTTTTTCCCATTGCTAATTATGGTATTCAGAGATCACATGAATCAGTGCATTATAAGGCTACCAGAAAAACTATTTACATTACATTACCACGTGTGGATTTTTTTCAACCCATCATCAATACAGTGCAGGTCTATGGTGGCCGGTATGCTGTGTCAGTAGGATCTCCGCTTGTACTGGCTCTCTGTATACAGTAATAATAAGCCATCCAGTCTGAAGCCTAAATGAGACCCTTTTGGCCACCATCCGGCGAATGTGACTGCATGAATTTGTTTGCCGTGTACACCAGGAGCTTTTCCCAGCATATACACAAATCAGTAAACGTAAGGCTGTGACGTCGTGTAGCAGAGCCCAGATTGTTGCTCCTCATCTGCCTCCTGATTTTCATTTCCTGTTGTTGACTTAACATAAGGAAATGAAGGGAATGGAGAAGTCAGAAGAGAACTGCAGCCCTCGTGTCCTGCCCTATAGATATATTACATCTGCTCTTCACACCTGTGCATACTACATTTCACCCCAGCAGACAGTGAGCGCTTATTACCTGCGCAGACCCTAAATCCTAACGTCAAATCTGAGCGATTTCTCTCCCTGTCTGCACAGTATGGACGGGTATGGCACCAATGTGATCCAGGTAATCTGTGAAAGGTTTTGATGGTCAGAAGTACTAATGTACAAAAAGGTGGATAATGCAGGTACATGAGAATGTTTGGGGTCTACGCCGGTACAATACACTAAGAAGAGATGCTGTGAGCTGGCCATTCCGGGGGGGGGGGGGGGTGAAGGTCACGCGATCGGTCACCTATAATCACTGCCTGGGATAAACATGTCCAGCATAAAAACCACCATGTAAGAAGGCCTCAGCCTGTATGTCTAAGTGTGCACATAGGCCGGGGTCCCACGTATTAGTGGATGTCCTGTTAGCGTGCAACCAAGGAGCACTAGACTGGGGCTATACCATGACTTTGGCCGCCATGTCTCAGCAACAGTGTTAGTGAATGGGGTCACATTGCAATTCACAAGGTACTGTGGCCACGACAAGAAAGTCGCAAAAAGTCAATACCTGTTGGATTCCTTGTGACTCGAGGTCGCCTTCTTTTGTGGAGTATGAAGAGATACTGGTAATAGTGACCCTAAACCATCCTCCTTTTCACTCGCGGACACAGAGAGATGAAGGCCCCTGTGCAAGAACAGTATATGGGCCCTTTATAGCGCAATAGCTCATCAGAATGCACAAATCCACAAGCTTTGCAGGTAGAAATGGGCCTCAAAACCTCTTGGGACCCTTGTTGCACCACTGATATGTCCTATCCTAAGAGCCGGTTATTATTAATGGGTCTGGTGGTCTGAAGTCACATAAGTAACTGTATGATGCCTCATTCTTCACTATAAGGTTATTATTCGGTGGTGGAAGATCTCCCTCAGAAGTGAATTTCGGGAAGCAAGACCAGGGGAGTTTAAGGAATCTCATGAGGACTTTGTGGATGACTCAACACTGCACGGTAAGTGGGCTCGCTCCTCAGGAGAATGGGCAACTGAATGCACATACCTTCTGCTGGAGAAACTTTACAGCAGCATTGCTGATCGTCTTCATGCGTGTGTGTCCGTCTGATCTCTTCTTCTACACCCAGTGTACAGGTTGTGAAATACTTTCTTCCCTCGCAGCCTGTCGACTGTATCTTCTAAGACGGTCTATGTGCAGCTCGGTGCCTTTGATTCATATTCCGCTTTCATGGAAGTGGTAAAGACAACTTCCTTGATTTTTTTTTTTTTTTCTTCAGACTAAACTTCCCATCGTTCCACCCACACTTAACTCCACCCCGGCAAACCCTAACAGTGAGAATGAAAAGCACTCTGTCTATGTCAGTGACATAGCTCTGCCCTCATATCGACAAAATCACAGAAAAACTATTTGCATGGGAGCATTGCCAGAAATACCACCTCTCCTATACGGCACTAATAAACAGAAGCCCTTATTATTACTCTCTTCACTTGCTGTACAGGAATTAGTGTAATGTTACTTCTTTGAGTATATGTGTGTGTATGTATGTATGTATGTATGTATGTATGTATGTGTATATATATATATATATATATATATATATATATATATATATATATATATATATATATATATATATATATATACTAGAAGGTGGCCCGATTCTACGCATCGGGTATTCTAGAATTTACGTATTGTGTAGTTCATGTATGATTTTTGTTATATATATATAGAGAGATGTTGTTGTGTGTAGTTACCAAGTGTTTGTGTAGGCGCTGTACATGTTCTGGGTGTTGTCTGGGTGTGGCGGGGGGTGAGAGCGGTGTTGTATGTGTGTTGCGTGTGTTGCGTTGTTTGTGGAGCGCTGTGTGTCTGTAGCGTTGTGTGTGTGTGTTGCGCGGTTTGTGTGTGTGTGGTGTGTTTTGGGGGGAGGTATGTTTTGTGCAATGTGTGTGTTGTGCGGTATGTGCGTATATTTGTGTGTGCCGCGGTGTTTGTGTGTTGGGTGTCTGTGTAGGGCAGTTGTTTGTGGTTCCCAGTGTGTGTGTGTGTGTGTGGTGTGTTGTGCAGTGCGCGCGCGTGTGTGTGTGTGTGTGTGTGCGCATCAGCCTCTCTTCTCTCAGCCTACCTCTCCCAGCCTCCCTCCTCCCAGCCTCCCTCAGCATCAGCCTCCCTCTCCCAGCCTCCCCAGCATCAGCCTCCGCCAGCATCAGCCTCTCTCCTTCCAGCCTCCTCCAGCATCAGCCTCCCTCTCCCAGCCTTCCCCAGGATCAGCCTCTCTCCTCCCAGCCTCCGTCCTCCCAGCCTTCCCCAGCATCAGCTTTCCCCTCCCAGCCTCCCTCAGCATCAGCCTTCCCCAGCATCAGCCTCTCTCCTCCCAGCCTCAGCCTCTCTCCTTCCAGCCTCCCCCAGCATCAGCCTCTCTCCTTCCAGCTTCCCTCAGCATCAGCCTCCCCTTCCCAGCCTTCCCCAGGATCAGCCTCTCTCCTCCCAGCCTCCTTCCTCCCAGCCTCCTTCCTCCCAGCCTCCCTCAGCATCAGCCTTCTGCTCCCAGTCTCCCCCAGCATCAGCCTCCCCATGCATCAGCCTCCACCAGCATCAGCCTCTCTCCTTCCAGCCTCCCCCAGCATCAGCCTCCCCTTCCCAGCCTTCCCCAGGATCAGCCTCTCTCCTCCCAGCCTCCTTCCTCCCAGCCTCCCTCTCCCAGCCTCCCTCAGCATCAGCCTTCCGCTCCCAGTCTCCCCCAGCATCAGCCTCCCCAAGCATCAGCCTCCACCAGCATCAGCCTCGACCAGCATCAGCCTCTCTCCTTCCAGCCTCCCCCAGCATCAGCCTCTCTCCTTCCAGCCTCCCTCAGCATCAGCCTCCCGTTCCCAGCCTTCCCCAGGATCAGCCTCTCTCCTCCCAGCCTCCTTCCTCCCAGCCTCCCTCAGCATCAGCCTTCCCCTCCCAGTTTCCCCCAGCATCAGCCTCCCCAAGCATCAGCCTCCACCAGCATTAGCCTCTCTCCTTCCAGCCTCCCCCAGCATCAGCCTCCCCAAGCATCAGCCTCCACCAGCATCAGCCTCCCTCGTCCCAGCCTCCCCCTCCCAGCCTCCCCCAGCATCAGCCTCTCTCCTCCCAGCCTTCCCCATGATCAGCCTCTCTGCTCCCAGCCTCCTCCAGCACGCCGTGCTCCTCTGCCGACACTCACACACCCGATCGCATCCACTCACACACACCCGATCGCATCCACTCACACACACCCGATCGCATCCACTCACACACACAGACACTGACGATATCGCACATACGCGGTTATACTCACAACATCCGGGGATATCACATGCTTCTGGCCATGTGATCCTCCCGCAGGTCCTGGAAGATCACAACAGCACAGTATCGCCGCCGAGAAGCAAGCGATATCCCAGGATGTTGTGAGTATGTGGATGCGATGTGATGTGTGTGTGTGAGTGAGTGTGATCTGATTTGTGTGTGTGTGCTGTTATGTGTGTGCTGTTATGTGTCTGTATTTTCCGCCGCTGCAGGACCTTGATGTGTGGATGCGATGTGATGTGTGTGTGAGGTGTGTATGAGAGTGAGTGTGAGCCGGTGTACACTGGTAACTATGATACACATCAGGTAACTAAGGGACCTTAGTTACCCGATGTGTATAATGGTTACCAGCTTTCATGGCCTCCGTGAAGATCCCAGCATCGCAAGGTTATGTCTGGCGCTGCTGGGATCCTGACGGAGCCGGTGTAGAAGCAAGCGATATCCCAGCATGTTGTGATGTGTGAGGTGAGTGTGAGAGTGAGTGTGATCTGATGTGTGTGTGTGTACTCACCTGGGAATCGGGGCTCCGTGTCAGTTGGGCCAGAGCGAGCGTGCATTGCGTGAGGGGGGCGGGGCCTGCAGAGAGCCGGGGCGAGAGGCCAATCCGTGTGGGGGGGGCGGGGCCATGGCGAGCCCAGCGGCCAATCAGCTTTGTGTCACCGTAAGGACACAATTTCGGAGCATGACAGACAGACAGACAGACAGACAGACAGAATAAGGCAATTATATATATAGATATATATATATATATAAAGCTGAATGTGTGTGTGTGTGTGTGTGTGTGTGTGTGTGTGTCCGGGATTGGCATCTGCACCGTCGCAGCTACAGCCACAAACTTTTGCACACTCACACTTCTGGACCCCGAGAGCGTCATAGGCTATGTTTTGAGGGGAAATTTTAACCCCGCGCTTTACAGTTATTCACCAAAAAACCTGCCTCCATTAAAGCGAATGGAGCTGGGAGCCACAGTGCAGCCAGAACTTCAGAAGAATGCGCAGCCATGCCCTTAAATGGAATGTTGGCGTGTCACAATGCAGCCAGAGAAAGAGACCTGACAGACACAGACAGGAAAAGAGGCAGGCACAGACAGGGTAAGAAACAGACATAGACAGGGTAAGAAACAGACATAGACAGGGTAAGAGACAGACACAGACAAAGAGACAGACTGACAGGGAAAGAGACAGACAGGGAAAGAGAGGGAAAGAGAGAGACAGCTTAAGAGACAAATACAGACAGGTAAAGAGTCAGATACAGACAAAGAGACAGACACAGGGAAAGTGACAGAGATAGACAGATAGGGAAAGAGATTGAGACAGATGGAGAAAGAGACAGAGATAGGCAGGGAAAGAGACAGACAAAGAGAGAGAGAGACAGAGAGATATATACAGAGTGGGAGACAGACATTATAATTACATTTATATCTATTTGTTTTGTGGTTTTTGTGTGCAGAATACATTTTTGTTAATAAATTCTATTTTGTTAACAGCAGTTATTAACCCGGGCGAAGCCGGGTAGTACAGCTAGTGTGTGTGTATATATATATATATATATATATATATATATATATATATATATATATATATATATATATATATATATATATATATACATACACAGTTAGGTCCAGAAATATTTGGACAGTGACACAAATTTTGTTATTTTAGCTGTTTACAAAAACATGTTCAGAAGTACAATTATATATATATATATAATATGGGCTGAAAGTGCACACTCCCAGCTGCAATATGAGAGTTTTCACATCCAAATCGGAGAAAGGGTTTAGGAATCCTAGCTCTGTAATGCATAGCCACCTCTTTTTCAAGGGACCAAAAGTAATTGGACAAGGGACTCTAAGGGCTGCAATTAACTCTGAAGGCGTCTCCCTCGTTAACCTGTAATCAATGAAGTAGTTAAAAGGTCTGGGGTTGATTACAGGTGTGTGGTTTTGCATTTGGAAGTTGTTGCTGTGACCAGACAACATGCGGTCTAAGGAACTCTCAATTGAGGTGAAGCAGAACATCCTGAGGCTGAAAAAAAAGAAAAAATCCATCAGAGAGATAGCAGACATGCTTGGAGTAGCAAAATCAACAGTCGGGTACATTCTGAGAAAAAAGGAATTGATTGGTGAGCTTGGGAACGCAAAAAGGCCTGGGCGTCCACGGATGACAACAGTGGTGGATGATCGCCGCATACTTTCTTTGGTGAAGAAGAACCCGTTCACAACATCAACTGAAGTCCAGAACACTCTCAGTGAAGTAGGTGTATCTGTCTCTAAGTCAACAGTAAAGAGAAGACTCCATGAAAGTAAATACACATCTAGATGCAAACCATTCATCAATTCCAAAAATAGACAGGCCAGAGTTAAATTTGCTGAAAAACACCTCATGAAGCCAGCTCAGTTCTGGAAAAGTATTCTATGGACAGATGAGACAAAGATCAACCTATACCAGAATGATGGGAAGAAAAAAGTTTGGAGAAGAAAGGGAACGGCACATGATCCAAGGCACACCACATCCTCTGTAAAACATGGTGGAGGCAACGTGATGGCATGGGCATGCATGGCTTTCAATGGCACTGGGTCACTTGTGTTTATTGATGACATAACAGCAGACAAGAGAAGCCGGATGAATTCTGAAGTGTACCGGGATATACTTTCAGCCCATATTCAGCCAAATGCCGCAAAGTTGATCGGACGGCGCTTCATAGTACAGATGGACAATGACCCCAAGCATACAGCCAAAGCTACCCAGGAGTTCATGAGTGCAAAAAAGTGGAACATTCTGCAATGGCCAAGTCAATCACCAGATCTTAACCCAATTGAGCATGCATTTCACTTGCTCAAATCCATACTTAAGACGGAAAGACCCACAAACAAGCAAGAACTGAAGGCTGCGGCTGTAAAGGCCTGGCAAAGCATTAAGAAGGAGGAAACCCAGCGTTTGGTGATGTCCATGGGTTCCAGACTTAAGGCAGTGATTGCCTCCAAAGGATTCGCAACAAAATATTGAAAATAAAAATATTTTGTTTGGGTTTGGTTTATTTGTCCAATTACTTTTGACCTCCTAAAATGTGGAGTGTTTGTAAAGAAATGTGTACAATTCCTACAATTTCTATCATATATTTTTGTTCAAACCTTCAAATTAAACGTTACAATCTGCACTTGAATTCTGTTGTAGAGATTTCATTTCAAATCCCATGTGGTGGCATGCAGAGCCCAACTCGCGAAAATTGTGTCACTGTCCAAATATTTCTGGACCTAACTGTATATATATACACACACACACTACAGTTCAAACGTTTGGGGTCACCCAGACAATTTTGTCTTTTCTATGAAAAATCATACTTTTATTTATCTAATGAGTTGCATAATGAGTAGAAAATATAGTCCAGACATTGACAAGGTTAGAAATGATGATTCTTACTTGAAATAATAATTTTCTTCATAAAACTTTGCTTTCGTCACAGAATGCTCCTTTGCAGCAATTCCAGCTTTGCAGACCTTTGGCATTCTAGCTGTTTGATGAGGTAATCTAGAGATTATTTCACCCCATGCTTCCAGATGCCCCTCCCACAAGTTGGATTGGCTTGATGGGCACTTTTTGCGTACCATACGGTCAAGCTGCTCCCACAACAGCTCAATAGGGTTGAGATCTGGTGACTGGGCTGCCCACTCCATTACAGATAGAATACCAGCTGCTTGCTTCTTTCCTAAATATTTCATGCATAATTTGGAGATGTGCTTTGGGTCATTGTCCTGTTGTAGGATGACATTGACTCCAATCAAGCGATGTCCACAGGGTATGGATGGCGTTGCAAAATGGAGTGATAGCCTTCCTTATTTAAAATCTCTTTTACCTTGTACAAATCTCCCACTTTACCAGCACCAAAGCAACCCCAGACCATCACATTACCTCCACCATGCTTGACAGATGGCGTCAGCTACTCTTCCAGTATCTGTTCAGTTGTTCTGTGTCTCACAAATGTTTTTCTGTGTGATCCAAACACCTTGAAGTTCAATTCGTCTGTCCATAACACTTTTTTCCAATTTTCCTATGTCCAATAACTGTGTTATTTTGCCCATATTAAATCTTTTCCTTTCATTAGCCAGTCTCAGATATGGCTTTTTCTTTACCACTCTGCCCTGAAGGCCAGCATCCCGGAGTCGCCTCTTCACTTTTTAGACGTTGACAGTCACTGGCATTTTGCGGGTACTATTTAATGAAGCTGTCAGTTGAGGACCTGTGAGGTGTCGATTTCTCAAACTAGAGACTCTAATGTACTTGTCTTGTTGCTCAGTTGTGCAGCGGGGCCTCCCACTTCTCTTTCTACTTTGGTTAGAGCCTGTTTGTGCTTTCCTGTGAAGGGAGTAGTACACACCGTTGTAGGAAATATTCAGTTTCTTGTCAGTTTCTCGCATGGAATATCCTTCCTTTCTAACAAAAAAATAGACTGTAGAGTTTCACATGAAAGTTCTCTTTTTCTGGCCATTTTGAGAGTTTAATGGAACCAACAAATGTAATACTCCAGATTCTCAACTAGCTCAAAGGAAGGTCAGTTTTATAGCTTCTCTAATCAGCAAAACTGTTTTCAGCTGTGCTAACATACTTGCACAAGAGTTTTCAAGGGATTTCTAAGCATCCATTAGCCTTCTAACAGAGTTAGGAAACACAATGTACCATTATAACATTGGAGTGGTGGTTGTCGGAAATGGGCCTCTATACACCTAAGTAGATATTGCATTAAAAAACAGACGTTTGCAGCTAGAATATTCATTTACCACATTAACAATGTATACAGTGTATTTCTGTTTAACGTTAGCTTCATTGAAAAAAAATGTGCTGTTCTTTCAACAATAAGGAAATATCTAAGTGACCCTAAACATTTGAACTGTAGTGTGTATATATACTGTATATCAGTAAACACATGATATTAGCTTTCTAATTTTTTTGTGGTAACTCGCTGTAGAGGAATTAGTATACTATACTGTATGGGTGCGTGGTTGTATATATACAGTGTATATGTACACCTGTGGCAAAAATTAAGAGACCACTGCACAATTTTCAGTTTTTCTGATTTTCCTCTTTATAGGTATATTTTTAAGTAAATTGTTCTTTTATTGTATAAACTGCTGGCAACATGTCTCTAAATTTCCAAACAATAAATTTTGGATTTATTTTTTGAAAATGAGAAATGGTCAAAATAACAAAAAAACGCATTGCTTTAAGACGTCAAATAATGCAAAGAAAACAAACAAGTTCACAATCATTTAGAAACAACACTATTAATAATGTTTAAACTCAGGAAGAGTTCAAAAATCAATATTTTGTGGAATAACCATGATTTTTAATCACAGCTTTAATGCGTCTTGGCATGCTTTCCACCAGTCTGTCACACTGCTTTTGGGTGACCTTATGCCACTCCTGGTGCAAACATTTAAGCAGTTCTTCTTTGTTTGATGGCCTTTGACTATCCATCTTCCTCTTGATTACATTCCAGAGGTTTTCAATGGGGTTCAGGTCTGGAGATTGGGTTGGCCATGACAGGGATTTGATGTGGTGGTCCTTCATCCACACATTGATTGACCTAGTTGTGTGGCATGGCACATTGTCCTGCTGGAAAAACCAGTCCTCAGAGTTGGGGATCATTGCCTGAGTAGAAGGAAGCAACTGTTTTTCCAGGAAAACCTTGTATGCGGCTTGATTCTTACATGCTTTGCAAAGTTTAATATGGGCAAACAACTTTGTTTCAAGTATGTGATGCTCATTGAAACTCACCTGTGGCAAGTAACAGGTGTGGGCAATATGAAAATCATACCTGAAACCAGATAAAAAGGGGAGAATTTGACTCAATCTTTGCATTGTGTTTGTCACGCTGTACAAAGGCTATTAAGATGCAATACAGCGTAATCCCCACTAGGTGGCAGCAGAGTGGTGAAGGAGAGACAAAGAAACACTGTAACAGAAAGGCAGCTGAAGTACAGCAGAGTAACTTCAGCAGGCATGTAACAGGCGAATCACCAGGTGGCAAAAGAGTAGTCAAATAGTCAGAGTCTAGCCAGGAAAGTCGAGTTACTGCAAAGGGAGGATCAATATCAAAGTCAGAAAGCAGAACCGAGTCAGAAGTCGGGGGATCAGGTATGCAGAGGGAAACACAAACAACAGACAGGAGAGGGAAATCAGGGACCAGAACAGGCAGACAAACGGGGGAGGGTCAAAGTCAGGACACAGTAGCAGGGAGGCAGAACAGATCAGGAACACTCACCAGAGCCAGTATACAAGCTGCAAGGCAGAAATATCACTGGCACTGAGCCATAGGTAGAGAGGCAATATATTTCATCCTGGGATCCAGAACGAGGCAAGGGAAGTTAACCCCTGACATGACCAGACCAGAGCTGGGTGAGACCAGCAGCAGGAAAAAGCCGGTCTGGATCATGGCAGTGTGTCTGTGTGTGTGCGACACTAAGCATGGAGAACAGAAATAAGAGGGCAGAACTGTCTCAGGACTTGAGAACCAAAATTGTTGAACAATATCAACAATTTTAAAGGTTACAAGGCCATTACCAGAGATCTTGATGTTCCTTTGTCCACGGTGTGCAACATAATCAAAAGGTTTTCAACCCATGGCACTGTAGCTAATCTCCCTTGAAGAGGACAGCAGAGACAAATTAATGAAAGGATGCAACGCAGGATAGTTCGGATGGTAGATAAACAGCCCAAATCAAGTTCCAAAGAAATTCAAGCTGTCCTGCAGGATCACGGTGCATCAGTGTCCACACGAACTATCTGTCAACATTTGACTGAAGTGAAATGCTATGCAAGGAGACCCAGGAGGAACCACTGCTGACACAGAGACATAAAAAACTATACTGCAGTTTGCAAAAATGTACTGTCACAAGTGTGCCGGTGCCTGATGTCATCTTGGGGGGATCTGAGATCAGAAGGTCACAGCATAAAGTTGATCGCAGATCCTCTTTAGTGCCTGCTCATTCTTATCCTGAGTTGGAGCTTATTTAGTTCCATCCAGTGCTGAAAGAGTTAAGGTTCATTTCTATCCTATAAAAAAAGCAACAATAAGAGGATAATGTCCTCCAAAAATCAAGTATTACTCACAGCAAGTTGGGCTGCAGTGTGTACATCGCCCTGGCCAAAAACTGATGCTCTAGCAGGATACAGCTAAACCCCCACTAAGTGAAGGCATCACAGGTGCAGGAGAAGCAGATCACACACACACCTTCATGGAATGGAGGGGAGGTGACTGCTAGATGATAAAACTGCACACAAGTGGCTTGCATAGAGCGCTGTTCACATGCAGATGACACAGTCACAAACCCGCAGCCTATTAGGTAACGCCCTTCTATTAGATCAGGCGGGCTGCCAAGCCGTACTCCACTGTATATCATGCACGGACAGACACTCTACAATGCAAGGCCCAACAGAAAGGGGCCTGGCTGTATCCTGTACAAACAAAAAAATATGAGGTTTTTGTTGGTATTTATGGCCATAAAACGTAAGCCTACACCCTCGTCAAGGGACCTCATGTCTGTAGGTCCCTACACTAAATATAAAAAAAGCAACAATAAGAGGATAATGTCCTCCAAAAATCAAGTATTACTCACAGCAAGTTGGGCTGCAGTGTGTACATCGCCCTGGCCAAAAACTGATGCTCTAGCAGGATACAGCTAAACCCCCACTAAGTGAAGGCATCACAGGTGCAGGAGAAGCAGATCACACACACACCTTCATGGAATGGAGGGGAGGTGACTGCTAGATGATAAAACTGCACACAAGTGGCTTGCATAGAGCGCTGTTCACATGCAGATGACACAGTCACAAACCCGCAGCCTATTAGGTAACGCCCTTCTATTAGATCAGGCGGGCTGCCAAGCCGTACTCCACTGTATATCATGCACGGACAGACACTCTACAATGCAAGGCCCAACAGAAAGGGGCCTGGCTGTATCCTGTACAAACAAAAAACTTAGTGGGGGTTTAGCTGTATCCTGCTAGAGCATCAGTTTTTGGCCAGGGCGATGTACACACTGCAGCCCAACTTGCTGTGAGTAATACTTGATTTTTGGAGGACATTATCCTCTTATTGTTGCTTTTTTTATATTTAGTGTAGGGACCTACAGACATGAGGTCCCTTGACAAGGGTGTAGGCTTACGTTTTATGGCCATAAATACCAACAAAAACCTCATATTTTTTTGTTTGTACAGGATACAGCCAGGCCCCTTTCTGTTGGGCCTTGCATTGTAGAGTGTCTGTCCGTGCATGATATACAGTGGAGTACGGCTTGGCAGCCCGCCTGATCTAATAGAAGGGCGTTACCTAATAGGCTGCGGGTTTGTGACTGTGTCATCTGCATGTGAACAGCGCTCTATGCAAGCCACTTGTGTGCAGTTTTATCATCTAGCAGTCACCTCCCCTCCATTCCATGAAGGTGTGTGTGTGATCTGCTTCTCCTGCACTTGTGATGCCTTCACTTAGTGGGGGTTTAGCTGTATCCTGCTAGAGCATCAGTTTTTGGCCAGGGCGATGTACACACTGCAGCCCAACTTGCTGTGAGTAATACTTGATTTTTGGAGGACATTATCCTCTTATTGTTGCTTTTTTTATATTTAGTGTAGGGACCTACAGACATGAGGTCCCTTGACGAGGGTGTAGGCTTACGTTTTATGGCCATAAATACCAACAAAAACCTCATATTTTTTTGTTTGTACAGGATACAGCCAGGCCCCTTTCTGTTGGGCCTTGCATTGTAGAGTGTCTGTCCGTGCATGATATACAGTGGAGTACGGCTTGGCAGCCCGCCTGATCTAATAGAAGGGCGTTACCTAATAGGCTGCGGGTTTGTGACTGTGTCATCTGCATGTGAACAGCGCTCTATGCAAGCCACTTGTGTGCAGTTTTATCATCTAGCAGTCACCTCCCCTCCATTCCATGAAGGTGTGTGTGTGATCTGCTTCTCCTGCACCTGTGATGCCTTCACTTAGTGGGGGTTTAGCTGTATCCTGCTAGAGCATCAGTTTTTGGCCAGGGCGATGTACACACTGCAGCCCAACTTGCTGTGAGTAATACTTGATTTTTGGAGGATATTATCCTCTTATTGTTGCTTTTTTTATATTTAGTGTAGGGACCTACAGACATGAGGTCCCTTGACGAGGGTGTAGGCTTACGTTTTATGGCCATAAATACCAACAAAAACCTCATATTTTTTTGTTTGTACAGGATACAGCCAGGCCCCTTTCTGTTGGGCCTTGCATTGTAGAGTGTCTGTCCGTGCATGATATACAGTGGAGTACGGCTTGGCAGCCCGCCTGATCTAATAGAAGGGCGTTACCTAATAGGCTGCGGGTTTGTGACTGTGTCATCTGCATGTGAACAGCGCTCTATGCAAGCCACTTGTGTGCAGTTTTATCATCTAGCAGTCACCTCCCCTCCATTCCATGAAGGTGTGTGTGTGATCTGCTTCTCCTGCACCTGTGATGCCTTCACTTAGTGGGGGTTTAGCTGTATCCTGCTAGAGCATCAGTTTTTGGCCAGGGCGATGTACACACTGCAGCCCAACTTGCTGTGAGTAATACTTGATTTTTGGAGGACATTATCCTCTTATTGTTGCTTTTTTTATATTTAGTGTAGGGACCTACAGACATGAGGTCCCTTGACGAGGGTGTAGGCTTACGTTTTATGGCCATAAATACCAACAAAAACCTCATATTTTTTTGTTTGTACAGGATACAGCCAGGCCCCTTTCTGTTGGGCCTTGCATTGTAGAGTGTCTGTCCGTGCATGATATACAGTGGAGTACGGCTTGGCAGCCCGCCTGATCTAATAGAAGGGCGTTACCTAATAGGCTGCGGGTTTGTGACTGTGTCATCTGCATGTGAACAGCGCTCTATGCAAGCCACTTGTGTGCAGTTTTATCATCTAGCAGTCACCTCCCCTCCATTCCATGAAGGTGTGTGTGTGATCTGCTTCTCCTGCACCTGTGATGCCCCCACTTAGTGGGGGTTTAGCTGTATCCTGCTAGAGCATCAGTTTTTGGCCAGGGCGATGTACACACTGCAGCCCAACTTGCTGTGAGTAATACTTGATTTTTGGAGGACATTATCCTCTTATTGTTGCTTTTTTTATATTTAGTGTAGGGACCTACAGACATGAGGTCCCTTGACGAGGGTGTAGGCTTACGTTTTATGGCCATAAATACCAACAAAAACCTCATATTTTTTTGTTTCTACAGGATACAGCCAGGCCCCTTTCTGTTGGGCCTTGCATTGTAGAGTGTCTGTCCGTGCATGATATACAGTGGAGTACGGCTTGGCAGCCCGCCTGATCTAATAGAAGGGCGTTACCTAATAGGCTGCGGGTTTGTGACTGTGTCATCTGCATGTGAACAGCGCTCTATGCAAGCCACTTGTGTGCAGTTTTATCATCTAGCAGTCACCTCCCCTCCATTCCATGAAGGTGTGTGTGTGATCTGCTTCTCCTGCACCTGTGATGCCCCCACTTAGTGGGGGTTTAGCTGTATCCTGCTAGAGCATCAGTTTTTGGCCAGGGCGATGTACACACTGCAGCCCAACTTGCTGTGAGTAATACTTGATTTTTGGAGGACATTATCCTCTTATTGTTGCTTTTTTTATATTTAGTGTAGGGACCTACAGACATGAGGTCCCTTGACGAGGGTGTAGGCTTACGTTTTATGGCCATAAATACCAACAAAAACCTCATATTTTTTTGTTTGTACAGGATACAGCCAGGCCCCTTTCTGTTGGGCCTTGCATTGTAGAGTGTCTGTCCGTGCATGATATACAGTGGAGTACGGCTTGGCAGCCCGCCTGATCTAATAGAAGGGCGTTACCTAATAGGCTGTGGGTTTGTGACTGTGTCATCTGCATGTGAACAGCGCTCTATGCAAGCCACTAGTGTGCAGTTTTATCATCTAGCAGTCACCTCCCCTCCATTCCATGAAGGTGTGTGTGTGATCTGCTTCTCCTGCACCTGTGATGCCTTCACTTAGTGGGGGTTTAGCTGTATCCTGCTAGAGCATCAGTTTTTGGCCAGGGCGATGTACACACTGCAGTTCATTTCTATCCTACTGGAAATCTAACTGGTAGTTGTAATCTCAGCTGCAGCTACTCCCTTCTGTTATAAGTATCCACTCATCACTCCTTCCTACGCCATCTATAGATATTCTCTACACTGGCCATGTTGAAGAAGCTGTACAGCTGAGGTGTGCGTTCCAATTGCAGCAGCGAAGCTCCCTACTGGAGAAGATTTGGAGTTCTTTTATATTTTTCCTTGTCTGTTTTGTCTATGTGTTCCAATTGCACTCCTGCCTGTTCACTCCTTTTGGGGGGGAGGGGTGACATTTTAGTGAGTTGTATCTAGAAGTATAACAATGTACAAGACTCAGGCGTCTCCATCTTCAGGGGTAATCTTGAGGACAGGGATAGCCTAGGGACCACTAGCTTGATGGACTGCTCAAGTGCACACTGTCCCTGTTATCTACTGTCACTGTTGTGACATGTACATGAATAAGCCAAAATCTTTCTGGAAAAGCATCTTGTGAACAAATGAGAGCAAGATAGAACTTTATGGTAAAGAACATGATTTTACTGTTTACTAGTGTTGAGCCACCCCCCTAGTGTTCGAGTTTGGTTCGGTTCGTCGAACACCTTCGAACCCCATTGAAAACAATGGGAGGCAAACACAAACAAACATATAGAAAACACCTTCTAAGGGGTCCAAAAGGTGATAACTCACAAGACACCACAAACACATGGAAAAGTGACAAGGACATATACTCATGCGAAAACAAAAGAGCTAGACGAGTAAAAAGAGGAGGAGACACAGATATAGGAGTATCTGCAAGTGAACATCGATGCCTTTACTGTGCAACTTGAGCCTTGCTCATTTTGGGCTTCCAATTTGGAAAAATGGCCTGAGCTCGACAGTTACGCCTTGGGGATCTTGTCGTGTCCAGCAGCCAGCGTTCTCTCAGAACGTGTCTTCAGTGCTGCTGGGTGTCTGCTGACAGATAAGCGCACGCATCTGTCCAGTGACAATGTGGACAGACTTAGGCTATGTGCGCACGTTGCGTACTAGCCCTGCAGATATTTCTGCAGCGATCTGAAGAGCACATGTGCGCTTTAGATCGCTGCAGAAATGTCCGTAGTGAGCGCCGATTCCATGCGCTCTGCCTGCAGCTCCTCCCATAGACAGAGCAGGAGCTGCCGGCAAAGCGCAGGAAAGAAGTGACATGTCACTTCTTTTTGCGCAGCGCTTCGGCAGTAGCCGAAGCGCTGCGCTCTTAGACGCCACGTGCGCACGGCCCCTGCACAATCTCCATAGACTGTGCAGGGGACGCTGGACGCATGCAGTTACGCTGCGCTACAAAGCGCAGCGTAACTGCATGTTTTTACGCAATGTGCGCACATAGCCTAACAGGATGAGTCATATGCGGAAGGGATAACAAGATCTACAAGGTCCAGACGGTCAGCAGCACCAAGGCGGCAGGCATGGAACGGTGGGGAGAGGGATTAACAAGGGCGCATAGTAGCAGCCAAACTGTTGAGGAAGGTGCAGGAACCCAGGAAGAAATGGAGGACGAACTGGCAATGGGCATGTAAGACTCAGTTGATGAGGGAGAGCTTAATCACATTTCTGTTGTGCGTGGTTGGGGGGAGAGGGCAGAGGAAGGAAGCATGATTCTCACCTCGCTGCCACCAACACAGCAAGGACTTGGTCCTCCTGTATGTGCAAGACACATGAGCGCCTTCTTGATGCACTACCTACAACATGACCCTCAGATTGTCAGAATTAGAAGTATTGCTGACTACTGGGTTGCCACACTGTTAGATCTCCGGTACAAGACAAAATTTGGCGAAATAAGTCCTGCCATAGAAAGGGACGCACGTATGCAGGAGTATCTGCAGAAGGTGGTACGCAATCTTCGATCTGCTTTTCCACTAAACACCAGTGCTGCACAGAGTGAATCTCAATGCTTTGTCATGGCTAGGAGGAAATGGTCTTTTACTTGTCCACATCTGAGGAACCGAGGGCTGGCTGCTGTGCTGAGACGGCGTTGAGTACGGTGTCCCTGCAGAGTTGCAAATTTGGTCATATACAAAAGGAGTGGAAAAAGGACAGATGCTGGTGGAAAGGGGAACAGGTGTGTTGGAAAGGGGAAAAAAGTTTGTGTCCGTGGGTTTGGTGGTTAAGCAACAGTAACATCTGCTGAAGAAACACCATCTGTTACAGGGGGACTGTCAGATTTGGATAAGGTTGTATATATCCCAATCGCCAGTCTAGGTGCACCGTGCTCCCAGATGGAAAAGGAGATGCTGGCAACCCGAAGGTTAGGCGGAGGATACAGAGCTGGGTGGCTCTCAAACTAATAGTAGCCTGAACGAGTTAGACGACGCTCGGATATGGAGACTGTGAACCCTGTTAGCATCACAGGGTCCACACACCCAGCCCAGGAACTCCCTGTTAACAACACAGGGGCCAGAAAATGTAAGAAATACAAAATGAGTGTCAATCGGCATCGATTTGGGGCTCCGTGCAAAATCTCACCTCATGGGGTATCCAGGATCATGAGGAAGGTGAGAGATCAGCCTAAAACTACACTACACAGGGGAAACTTGTTAATAATCTCAAGGCAGCTGGGACCACTGGCACCAAGAAAACCATTGTAGCAAATTACACCGTAATGGCTTAAAATCCTGCAGTGCCCACAAAGTCCCACTGCTCAAGAAGGCATATGTGGAGGCCCGTCAGAAGTTTGCCAGTGAACAGCTGGATGATTCTGAGAGTGATTGCGAGAAAGTGCTGTGATCAGATGTGACAAAAATAGAGCTCAACTCAACTCGCCATGTTTGGAGGAAGAGAAATGCTGCCTATGACCCAAAGAACACCATCCCCGCTGTCAAGCATGGAAGTGGAAACATTATGTTTTGAGCGTGTTTCTCTGCTAAGGGCACAGGACTACTTCATCGTATAAATGGGACAATGGATGGAGCCATGTACCATAAAATCATGAGTACCAACCTCCATCGCTCCTCCATGACATTAAAAATAGGTCGTGGCTGGGTCTTCCAGCAAGACAATGACCCAAAACATACAGCCAAGGCAACAATGAGTGGCTCAGAAAGAAGCACATTAAGGTCATGGAGTGGCTAGCCAGTCTCCAGACCTTAATCCCATACAAAACCTATGGAGGGAGCTGAAGCTCCGAGTTGCCAAGCAACAGCCTCAAAACCTTAATGTTTTAGAGATGATCTGCAAAGAGGTGTGGAGCAAAATTCCTCCTGACATGTGTGCAAACCTCATCATCAACTAGAAAAAATACATCTGACTGCTGTGCTTGCCAACAAGGGTTTTACCACCAAGTATTAAGTCTTGTTTGCCAGAGGAATCAAATACTTATTTCTCTCTGTAAAATGCAATACAGTGGAACCTTGGTTTACGAGAACAATCCATTCTGGGAGTGTGCTTGTTAACCAAGTTACTCGTTTAGCAAAGCAAGATTTCCCATAGGAAATCTTTGCAATGCAGACAATTCGTTTCACAACTTGTTAAATGTCCCATCCTGGTCCCCTATTGTTCCATTCCACACATGCACAAACAGACACATATTATGCGCACCTTACCTTCCGTTCCATTGCCGGCCTCATGGTTCTTGCAATTCGCCGGTACAGGATGTGTATCGGGTAACCATCGCGACCGATGCCGGAACTTCCGCTGCCAGAGCGCTGACGTCAAAGGCAGGAGCCACTTGCCTCTCTCTGATTGGTCAGCACGCTGCCTTTGAGTAGCAGCTGACAGCGGAATTTCCTCCCTCGTCGCGATGGTTACCGATACACACACATCCTGTAGCAGCGAACTACAAGAACCGTGATGCCAGCAATGGAACGGAAGGTAAGGTGAGCATAATATGTGCGTGTTTGTGTGTGTTTGTGCAAACTGTAAGAGCGGGTCAGAGCGCGGTGGATGTACGGAACCAGAAATGTGTGCGGTGAGTATTTTGCTCGTACGGCAATCCTTGCTGATAAAGTGAGTTACAAATTTACAGCAAGCGTTGCTTGTTAAGCGGAATACTCGCTAACTGGGTTACTCGTTAACCAAGGTTCCACTGTAAATGTATATAATTTATACAATGGGATTTTCTGGATTTTATTTTGGATATTCTCACTGTTAAAATTAACCTACCCTTAGAATTATAGATTGTTCATGCCTTTGTCAGTGGGCAAATTAACAAAATCAGCAAGGGATCAAATTATTTAGTTCACTGTATATACACACAGTCATGGCCGAAAGTGTTGGCACCATTTAAATTGAGTGTATGTATGTATGTCTGTGTATGTCCGCTAAAGGAATTCGCACTGTCGCATTTACAATCACAAAATTTTGAACAGACACCTCATGTGACTCAGGGAATGTCATAGACTATGTTTTGAGGGAAAAATTTTAACCCCGCACTTTACAGTTATTCGCCAAAAAACCTGCCTCCATTAAAGTCAATGGAGCTGGGAGCTACAGGTCATTAATAGCAGCTCTGATTGGCTGCTATAGGAACAAAGGATATTGTTAGTATAAGAAGCTTATGTGTGAGGTAATATTATGTCAGTGGAAAGACAGACATGAACAGAGATAGACAGACAGACAGACAGACAGAGACAGACAAAAAAGGAAAGAGACAGACAGGGAAAGAGACAGGCGGAAATATACAGACAGAGGCAGACAGGGAAAGAGATATAGGCAAAGAGATAGAGAGACAAAGAGACAGACAGGGAAAGAGACAGAGGGAAAGAGACAGATACAGATAGACACAGACATACAGAGACAGACAGGGAAAGATACAGACAGACACAGACAGGAAAAGAGACAGACAGGGAAAGAGACAGAGAGACAGATATACAGAGAGACAGGGAAAAAGACAGACAGGGAAAGATACAGAGACAGACAGACAGAGACCGATATAGAGAGATAGAGACAGACAGGGACAGACATGCAGACAGGGAAAGAGACAGACGGAAAGAGGCAGATAGGGAAAGAGAGCGACAGAAAGGGAAAGAGACAGATAGGGAAAGAGACAGAAAGACAAATAGAAATACAGACAAAGAGACAGACAAAGAGACAGACAGAGACAGGCAAAGACCGACAAATAGACAGACCAGGAAAGATAGAGAATGCGAGATAGGGAAAGAGACAGACAGACAAAGAGGGAGAGACAGACAAAGACTGGGAGAGAGACAGTTACTATCCTGGGCAACGCTGGGTACTACAGCTAGTATACTGTATATATATTGTAAGATGGCTACCAGACATGTAGTCGATGGGAGGTATGTAGTGCGGAGGTGGGTATCCTCTGTGATGTAACCCAGTGCAGGCTCTAGTACACTTAATACTAAGAGAGTTCTTAGGGAGCATCAGGGCTAGGTTTTATGAGCAGCTGGAGAGATGAGTGGGTCTGGCTGCTCACATACTCCCACACATGGGTGTGGTGCATGTCTTAAAATGGAGACTGTTTGTCTCACACATGGTCTGTGTGTGGAGGTTAGAACATCTCCTGTAGGATATCGTGTTTCAGAAATCCTGGTGAACCCAACAGATATACGTACAAACTACTTATTTTCAGTTTTTTTACTTTGTGCCTGAAAAGGCTGTTTTGTTTTCTATTTTTTCCTGGAGCAGTTTATGAAGATATAATAAACCTGCTGGACTTTAATAAAAAAACGTACCTGTGTTTGCCTCCAAACCGCAACTGAGCGAGTTATATATATACTAGAAGGTGGCCCGATTCTACGCATCGGGTATTCTAGAATTTACGTATTGTGTAGTTCATGTATGATTTTTGTTATATATATAGATATAGATGTTGTTGTGTGTAGTTACAAAGTGTTTGTGTAGGGCGCTGTACATGTTCTGGGTGTTGTCTGGGTGTGACGGGGGTGAGAGCGGTGTTGTATGTGTGTTGCGTTGTTTGTGGAGCGCTGTGTGTCTGTAGCGTTGTGTGTGTGTTGCGCGGTTTGTGTGTGTGTGGTGTGTTTTGGGGGAGGTATGTTTTGTGCAATGTGTGTGTTGTGCGGTATGTGCGTATATTTGTGTGTGCAGCGTTGTCTGTGTGTGTGGGTGTCTGTGTAGGGCAGTTGTTTGTGGTTCCCAGTGTGTGTGTGTGGTGTGTTGTGCAGTGCGCGTGTGTGTGTGTGTGTGTGTGTTGGGGGGTGGTGTGCACTTCCCATCGTGCTCCATCCCCCATGCAGCGCACTCCCCATCGTGCTCCATCCCCCATGCAGCGCACTCCCCATCGTGCTCCATCCCCTATGCTGTGCACTCCCCATCGTGCTCCATCCCCCATGCTGCGCACTCCCCATCGTGCTCCATCCCCCATGCAGCGCACTCCCCATCGTGCTCCATCCCCTATGCTGCGCACCCCCCATCGTGCTCCATCTCCCATGCTGCGCACTCCCAAACGTGCTCCATCCGCCATGCTGCGCACTCCCAAACGTGGTCCATCCGCCATGCTGCGCATTCCCAAACGTGCTCCATCCGTTATACTCCGCACTCCCCATCGTGCTGCATCCCCCATGCTGCGCACTCCCAAACGTGCTCCATCCGCCATGCTGCGCACTCCCAAACGTGCTCCATCCGCCATGCTGCGCACTCCCAAACGTGCTCCATCCGCCATGCTGCGCACTCCCAAACATGGTCCATCCGCCATGCTGCGCACTCCCAAACGTGCTCCATCCGCCATGCTGCGCACTCCCAAACGTGGTCCATCCGCCATGCTGCGCACTCCCAAACGTGGTCCATCCGCCATGCTGCGCACTCCCAAACGTGCTCCATGCGACATGCTGCGCACTCCCAAACGTGCTCCATCCCCCATGCTGCGCACCCCCCATCGTGCTCCATCCCCCATGCTGCACCAGCATCAGCCTCTCTGCACGCAGCATCAGCCTCTCTCCTCCCAGCATCAGCCTCTCTACCCGCAGCATCAGCCTCTCTACCCGCAGCATCAGCCTCTCTCATCCCAGCATCAGCCTCTCTGTCCCCAGCATCAGCCTCTCTGTCCCCAGCATCAGCCTCTCTGTCCCCAGCATCAGCCTCTCTCATCCCAGCATCAGCCTCTCTCATCCCAGCATCAGCCTCTCTCATCCCAGCATCAGCCTCTCTGTCCCCAGCATCAGCCTCTCTGTCCCCAGCATCAGCCTCTCTGTCCCCAGCATCAGCCTCTCTGTCCCCAGCATCAGCCTCTCTCATCCCAGCATCAGCCTCTCTCATCCCAGCATCAGCCTCTCTTATCCCAGCATCAGCCTCTCTGTCCCCAGCATCAGCCACTCTCATCCCAGCATCAGCCTCCCCCAGCATCAGCCTCTCTCCTCCCAGCATCAGCCTTTTCTGTCCCCAGCTGATGCCTTTTCGGTCCCCAGCATCAGCCTCTCTCCTCCCAGCCTACCCCAGCCTCAGCCTCCCCCAGCATCAGCCTCTCTCCTCCCAGCCTACCCCAGCCTCAGCCTCCCCCAGCATCAGCCTCTCTCCTCCCAGCATCAGCCTTTTCTGTCCCCAGCTGATGCCTTTTCGGTCCCCAGGATCAGCCTCTCTCCTCCCAGCCTCCTCCAGCACGCCGTGCCCCTCTGCCGACAATCACAGATCCGATCGCATACACACACACACACACACCCAATCGCATACACTCACACACACCCGATCGCATACACTCACACACACCCGATCGCATACACTCACACCCACCCGATCGCATACACTCACACACACCCGATCGCATACACTCACGCACACACACATTGACGATATTGCACATACGCGCTCATACTCACAACATCCGGAGATACCACATGCTTCTGGCCATGTGATCCTCCGGCAGGTCCTGGAAGCTCACAGCACAGTATCGCCGCCGAGAAGCAAGCGATATCCCAGGATGTTGTGAGTATGTGGATGCGATGTGATGTGTGTGTGAGAGTGAGTGTGATCTGATGTGTGTCTGTATGTGTGTGCTGTTATGTGTGTGCGTGTGTGTATTTTCCGCCGCTGCAGGACCTTGATGCGCTGGTAACTATGCTACCATGGTTACCAGCGCATCTCGTCCCCCGCTCGCACGGGAGCCCACACCAGCAAACGCTGGCCAGCCCCAGCAATGCGAGGGTATGTGTCGGCTGGGTTGGCGGCGTACGCTGATGTGGGCTCCCAGGGGTACAGTACTCACCTGGTAGTCGTGGCTCCGTGACCGTGTCCGTTCAGGGAATGCGTGGGGGGGCGGGGCCAGAGCTAGCGTGCATTGCGTGAGGGGGGCGGGGCGTGGCCGAGTTGCCAATGCCTGCAGGGTGCCGGGGCGAGAGGCCAATCTGTGGGGGAGGCAGAGCCTGGGCGAGCGGCCGGCCAATCCGTGTGGGGGCGCAGCCTGGGCGAGCGGCCAATCCGTGCGGGGGGGCGGGGCCAATCAGCTTTGTGTCACCGTAAGGAGGACACAATTTTGGAGCAAGACACACAGACAGACAGACAGACAGAATAAGGCAATTATATATATAGATTATTACATTATACACACACATACACTGAGGCCAATGGAATACAGTGGGTACGGAAAGTATTGTGACCCCTTTACATTTTTCACTCTTTGTTTCATTGCAGTCATTTGGTAAATTCATAAAAATGTCATTTTTTTCTCATTAATGTACACTCTACACCCCATCTTGACACAAAAAAACAGAAATGTAGAAATTTTTGGAAATGTATTAAACAAAAAAAACTAAACTATCACATGGCCATAAGTATTCAGACCCTTTGCTCAGTATTAAGTAGAAGCACACTTTTGAGCTAGTACAGCCATGAGTCTTCTTGGGAATTATGCAACAAGTTTTTCACACCTGGATTTGGAGATCCTCTGCCATTCTTCCTTGCAGATCCTTTCCAGTTCCGTCAGGTTGGATGGTGAATGTTGGTGGACAGCCATTTTCAGGTCTTTCCAGAGATACTCAATTGGGTTTAGGTCAGGGCTCTGGCTGGTCTAGTCCAGAATGGTCACAGAGTTGTTCTGAAGCCACTCCTTTGTTATTTTAGCTGTGTGCTTAGGGTCATTGTCTTGTTGGAATGTGAACCTTCGGCCAAGTCTGAGGTCCAGAACACTCTGGAAGAAGTTTGCTTCCAGGATATCTCTGTACTTTCATCTTTCCTTCAATTGCAACCAGTGGTCCTGTCCCTGCAGCTGAAAAACACCCCCATAGCATGATGCTGCCACCACCATGTTTCACTGTTGGGATTGTATTGGGCAGATGATGAGCAGTGCCTGGTTTTCTCCACACATATCACTTAGAATTATCACCAAAAAGTTCTATCTTCATCTCATCAGACCAGAGAATCTTATTTCTCATAGTCTGGGAGTCCTTCATAAGGGTTTTTTTTTTTTTTGCAAACTCTATGGGGGCTTTCTTATGTCTTGCACTGGCGAGAAGCTTCCGTCGGGCTACTCTACCATAAAGGCCCTACAGGTGGAGGGCTGCAGTGATAGTTGACTTTGTGGAACTTTCTCCCATCTCCCTACTGCATCTCGAGCTCAGCCACAGTGATCTCGGGGTTCTTCTTTACTTCTCTCACCAAGGCTCTTCTCCCACGATTGCTCAGTTTGGCTGGATGGCCAGGTCTAGGAAGAGTCCTGGTGGTCCCAAACTTCTTGCATTTAAAGGTAAGGTGTAGGTTTTTTTTTATTTTTGTATTAATATTAGTGATTATGAAATCAAGTATTTTTAATACAAAATTAAATTCACTGTTTATTTTGATTTAATTCTAGTTTTACTGAAACACTGGTGGCTGCCATCTTGGATGTGCTGTGAGTAACGACTGTTATTCACCTCATTTATGGCAGCCCCTTGTGCATAGAATACCATTGTCGGGCTCCGACCCCTATACTTAACACAGAAACAGCGTCAGATGTCATTTGGACAAGCCCCCTGGCTTTTGTGAATGATCAGCTGATCGGCCGGCTACTGTGAACGATCAGCTGATCACCCGGTGGCCGGCTACTGTGAATGATCAGCTGATCGCCCGGCTTTTGTGATCGATCAGCTGATCACCCGGCTTTTGTGAACGATCAACTGACCGCCCGGCGGCCAGCTTTTGTGAATGATCAGCTGATCGTTCACAATAGCCAGCCACCGGTAAAACAGTAAAGAAACAAACATAAAACTGATAGTTTTTTTGCAGCATCAGTCACATCAGTTGCGCCACTATCTGCAACGCATCCGTTGCATCAGTCACACAATGGATTGCAACGGATGCAAAACAACGCAAGTGTGAAAGCAGCCTTTATTCTCCCTGCAGCAGCTCATCTCCAGTCATCTGGACAAGGTAGGGAGCTGTTACAGACACTGGATATATGATCTGTTATCATTTATCCACAGAATAGTGGGAGACCCAGAGGTTGAAAATCTGGCACTGAAATATTTTCTGTGAATGTGCACCTCCACTGTATTCATTTTTTTGGGTACTGCTGGAAAATACTGAATTTGGGTATCTCTGTCAGACCTGCTCTGATCATAGGTAGAATTTCAGGGCTTCGCTTTCAGCATTAGAGAGGGTCTTAGCGGTCTGACCTCCCACCATGTTGTCATCTATCTTTAAGGCCTCTTTCACACGTTCATGAAAATCGCGCACGTTTTTCATGGACGTGTCAAAGGTGCGTATTGCCCAGCGTGAGCCGTGTTTATGGCACACGTGTGTTCTCCGTGTGATATCCGTGATGACACAAGGAGAACGGGAACTTTCTGCTCACCTGTCCCTGGCATTGCTGTTTGTGGTGCTGATCTTCGGTCTCCGGTCCTGCCGACTCCCCGCTGCTGCTGCTTCCGGCTGCAGTGAAGTGAATATGCAATGAGCATAATGAGCGGCGGTCGTAAGCAAGTAACAGCACCGGCAGAGACAGGAGGGCTGGAGAAGGTGAGTAAAGGGGGTTTTTTTCTCACACACATGTGTTTTCTCCGGCGCGTGTCACACGTAACACCTCCGTGTGGTCCATTCGCGTTCCGTGTGCACCCGTGATGCTGGAGAAAACCAGACATGTTGACGTGTGGAGCACATGGACACACGTATGCTACACCCGGTCCATGGCAGAACACGCACGTGAGCGCAGACCCATTGATTTTAATGGGTCTACGTGTGCCCGTGTCTCTGGTACGTGAGGAAAAGGACCAAACACGTACCGGAGACAAAGACATGTGAAAGAGGCCTAAAGGATGGAAATAACCCTTTTAATGTTTTTCATAATGTTTGCTGGTACTCTAGTATATAGTCTGTGAAGCAAAATCCATCACATTTTGTGGGAACTGTATGGCCTCTTGCAGCATTGTTTTTCCCAATGGACACCGAAGTGAAATTGGACAGACCCAATCCTTCTGAAATTATTGTATATGGTAGTTGCTAATGGCAATACAAATTTTTTTCTCTTTTTTTTTTTGCACTTTCACAAAACCCTTATCAACATCTGCCGTGTACAGTGCAAGTTGGCAGCGGATGTCTGTAGCGGGCTCACACAAGCAATTAGAGGTTATAGTGCCTTAAGAGGACTAATAAATACAGTGAAAAGTAAAAGGTTTAAAAATTTGAAAAAAACAAACATTGAAATCACCCCCCTGTTCCCCAATAAAAAGATAGCAAAAAAAAAAAATAAAACACCTTCAGAAAAGTCCGATCTTTCAAAGAATAAAAAGAAAATTAACCCAATTCGTAAACTCTATAAACAGAAAAAGAAAACAAAAAACGACAATGTTACGTTTTTTGGTCTCCCCGATACCAGAAAAAAATGCTGTAACGAGCGATCACAGTGACATATCTATCCCAAAATAGTGTCAATGAAAACGTTATCTTGCCCCGCAAAAAATAAACCCTTACACGACTCCATCGACAGAAAAATAAAATCATTACGGTTCATGGAAAATGGTGACACAATAAAAAAAAACCTATTATAAAGTTCTGATTATTTTTCCACCACTAAAATAATAAAATAACTGGACAGGTTTGGTATCACTGTAATCGTACTGATGAGGAGAATCATATCGCTAGGTCATTTTTACCACACAATTTACGCCATAAAAACAATTCTTCAAAAAACAATGTCAGAATTGCATTTTTTTCACCATTTCACTGCACTTGTAATTTTTTTCCTGTTTTCTAGTACATTATATAGTAAAATTAATTAGCATTCAAAGTACAACTCATCCTGCAAAACAACAAGCCCTCATATATCTATGTGGACAGAAAAATAAAAACGTTACAGCTCTTGGAAGAAGGGGAGGAAAAAACAAAAATGCAAAAACAGAAATTGGCCCGCTTCTGAAATGGGTTAAAATTGGTGATTATTGACCATTCTCAGTTATAAATTGTAAAACATTTCAGAACCTCTTTCTATATAAAATTAGTCATCTCTTAATTTCCTGACTTTTATTGGGTAAAGTGAGTAAAGTATAAAATCTAAATTTTCCTTGAATTTTTTTCATCCAAACGTCCATGTACAGCCGTAGTCCCCAGCCTTTGACCTTGAGAGCCACATTCAACTCTGAGATAAGGTTGCGAGCCCCATCCAGCTCCCTTCCCCCTCACAGTAGTGACACCCAGAGCCCTATTACTGGTATGATGACACCATCTAGAGATCTAGTCTTCATACCTGTGTGCTAGACCTGATGCTAATGCGCTAAGTTGGCAGACAACCATGAGCCACAAATCACGGTCCAGTAGCCACATGTGGCTCCCGAGCTACAGATTGATGACCCCTGATATGCACCTAGTGTTACAGCCTGATGTTATCTTGGCGGGAATGTGGGATCAGAAGGTCACAGCGTGGTGTTGATCTCATATCCGCTTTAGTGCCCGCTCAACGTTTACTCTGAGTTGGAATGTATTTAATTCCTTACGGTAATCAAGGGGTTAAGGTTCATTTTTATCCTGCAGGGATCTAACAGGTAGTTAATAATAATCTTTATTTCTATAGCGCCAACATATTCCGCAGCGCTTTACAATTCAGGAGGATCATATACAAACAAGTAACAGTTATAGAAAATACAATATTTAAAGGGAAAAAAGACAACCCTGCTCGTGAGAGCTTACAATCTACAATGAGATGGGGGGGGACAAGGTACAAGTGCTTATTTACAATGACAATCCAGCCATCTCAAGAAAATGGGGGATAGATAATGGCTTACTGGATCAGTTGGCCAGAGCCTTGAGATGCATTTGGGTGCCATGGAGTTTGACGTGGGGTAAGTTTCTGAGAAGTTGGAGGGATTAGGTGAAATTAGTTTAACTAGGGATTGTGATAGGCCACCCTAAAAAGATGCATTTTTAGGGTGCGTCTGAAGCTGAGTAAGTTGTGATTTGTCCTAACTTCTTGGGGTAGAGCGTTCCAGAGGTTTGGTGCAGCTCGGAAGAAGTCTTGGATTCGGGAGTGGGAGGTTCGAATTAGTGTGGATGTTAGTCGAAAGTCATTTGCAGAGCGTAGAGAACGGGTGGAATGATAGACAGAGAGGAGGGTGGAGATGTAGGGGGGTGCCGCATTGTGGAGAGCTTTGTGGGTGAGAACAAGCAGTTTGAATTGGATCCTGTGATATATGGGCAGCCAGTGCAATGACTGGCACAGAGCAGAGGCATCCGAGTAGCGGTTGGCCAGATAGGTGATCCTGGCTAGGTAGTTGTAATTTCAGCTGCAGCCACTCCTTTCTGCCATAGGTATCCACTTCTTACTCCTTCCTATGCCAGATATAGCTCATACCTATGCTGCCCACTTGAGAGGAGCCAGTCTGTAACGCCTGCCTGGATCAACAGACTCAGATGGGATGTAATGGACAGGCTAGAGGGAAGCCACTCACCAAGCAGGACCCCCAGAACCCTGAAACCCTTTAACCCCTATACAGGGATTTGGAATTACACAGGGCCCTGGAGATCACTACCTGTGGAAGGCTGCAGTCCGATGAGAGTAGTCGTCAGGCAGAGTCAGACCAGGAATAGCAGAACAGGGACAGAATCGGCAGGCAAGGACAAAATCAGAAAACGTAGCAGAGGTCAAATCCGGATCGGGCAGCGAGGTACAAAAACAGCAGGCAGAACGGTAGTCAGAAAACACGCAGAAGTCAGCACACAGGAATCACAAAACAGAATAGGGCGGATCAGGAGCCAGGAACTCAGAACTATCTCTGGCAGAGGTCAGCAGACAGGAGGGGAACTAAGAAGGGTGTGGTGTCTTCCCATTGGCTGTAGCTGAACGCTGGCAACTTCAGCTGCAAGACACACGCCACCCACAGTCAGCCAGTAGTACTGCAGATCCCAAGATAACGCAGCCCAGTGGATGATCAGAGCCTGCGCCCACCGGTGCCGCTGGCATCGACTCCTCTCCCATAACCAGCACCATCCACGGCAGGAACATGGCGTCACCTGGCGATCGGAGCAGAAGTCGCTGGAGCGGACTCCGGTGGTGACGTAACACAGTCTCTGGAGAAAGCTGAAGTGTTGCTTCAGTTGCAGCTGGGAAGTTCCTGCAGGAGTGCTATTTTTTGTGTCTCTCCCCAGCGGTTTGCTTTCCTTCCTCTTTGCCTTATTGCAGTACCGAGACTAGTGTCTCGCTGGCTTTCACTAGACAGGGTGAGTTCAGGGCCAGCGAGGACCTAGGCATGTGATCAGCGTATGGGAGAAGGACCCATCTAGGGATGTTATGGAGTGCAGGGATCAGCCTCAGCTGAGTGTTAGGAGGTGACTCCGCTCCCCTCTCCCTAACGCCAGGGCCTTCCGTTGTATTGTTACCCTGGTGTAACCTCTGTGATACACCACTCGCCAGGTATATTCTCAGACCTGGTGTGACAGGTACAGTCATACCCTGACACCTAGGCCCTCATGACAACTGGCAAAAAGCAGTTTCAGTACTGAAATTTGTGCCATGAATTAACTGTTAAGCTATGGAAAACGAGTGACAGACATTTGAAAACAATAAAATTGGACGTCAGATACTAAACTGGTTGGTAGTTCCCAATAATGGACATAGTGCACATGTGTGTCCTTTATTGTGGATAACACTTGTACCTGTAATAGTTTATGGAGCTGCTCACATGTCTGTGATCTTGGTCTGCGGAAAATCAAGGAGATCGCTCCGATTTTGATCTAAGGGTTGGATCAAAATCGGCATTGCAAGTCTAAAGGGTGCTTTAGACGCTGCGACATCACTAGCGATTGCTAGAGATGTCGAGCGCGATAGCACCCGCCCCCGTCGTTCGTGCGACATTTGGTGATCGCTGCCATAGCGAACATTATCGCTACGGCAGCGTCACACGCACATACCTGGTCAGCGACGTCGCTGTGACTGCCGAACAATCCCTCCCTCAAGGGGGTGGTGCTTTCGGCCCATTGCGGCGTCAGTAAGTGGCCGACCAATAGAAGCGGAGGGGCGTAGATGAGCGGGACGTAACATCTCTCACGAAAAAAGTAATACAAGGAGAGCTCAAAACTGGTTCACAGACTAAAAACTCCTTAATTTAAAAATTATCAATTTTATTAACAGAAGCAATTAAAAACACTTCCACATTATATAGAAAATATTCATTGGTGCCATACAAAAATTTCAAACATATATCCCCCTTATTTTTATAGTCCTATGTGTTACCCCAATTTAGGAGCAAGAACAAATGTCAGTAAGGCGCAATATAAAAATATATCCCTAAACAGTCCAATAGTCAAGGGTCCTACAGTCAAGATCCCTAAAGGCAGCACTTTTTTACCCTAAATTAGTCGGTTCTGCACTGAGATATAATTCCATATATACTGCCACTTCCTATATTAGTGAGGAGGCTGTCAACCTTCTACCCCTAATTGACCCGACGCGTTTCCCCTTCAAATAGAAGGTTCTTCAGGGGTCATCAAAAAGTAGTATAGAAAAATACAATTAATTTATACATTATCCTCCAATCATACAGTGAATTCAGACATAGTTTTTGTAATCACCCCAAACAGAGTACATCAAACAAATGATCTTCAGATTGTACATATGACTATTATAGTCTCCTCTGGTGCTGTCGTATCTTTAGTCTCCAAGAATTCCCAGGTAACACAGAGTTCCACAAAATATTAGCGTGGATATTACCGAACAAAGAATTCCCATTATAGAAATATTTTTCAGATTTTTGTCATCTCATTCGGGACAAGGCTGTATATTCTAGGTGAATGACGGTGTCACCTGAAAAATTAAAAGAATTTTGTGTCCCAAACAGTTCATATTTTCAGGTGTAAATACCATCAGGAATCTCACAGTAAGTAATCATGGCAGAAAGAGATACCAATCTCCGGAGGGTGCATAGGAGGAGAATAACACATAGAGGTCCATCACCTCAAAGCCAGAATCACCTATGTGCCCATATAATCAAAAATACCTATTGAAAACATGCCCTATTATAGTCTCCTCTGGTGCTGTTGTATCTTTAGTCTCCAGAAATTGCCAGGTAACACAGAGTTCCACAAAATATTAGCGTGGATATTACCGAACAAAGAATCTCATTCGGGACAAGGCTGTATATTCTAGGTGAATGATGGTGTCACCTATTAAAAACATGCCCATTCATAATTCCCCTTCAGCAAGCTTTTTCCTTTTCAGTGTCCGTGTAGATAAATGGACTAGAGTCCTATGGAAAAAGCAATACAATCACCAAGTGCCTATGCAACACCCCATATGGTGCTGCATATATCTCTAAAGTCAAACATACCCCTCAGGTTGCAATTGGCATGTCCTGGTCCAAATAAGTTTAAAACTCTGCATAATGAAAGGTAAATGAAAAGAGTCCGTCACATAACACTCACAGCTCTATAGTACATGTCAGTAGTTAGAATATCTCAATGAAGCCTGTTACTCACATATACCAGCATGTAGTTGGGGTTCCCTGCACTGTTCAGAGCATGCCCAGCCTCTGCAAAATCCAAGTGGAGACAGCGTTCACTTCCTACTTCCTCCAGTTACAAATCACATGCTGTGAAGGGGCCAATCAAGGCTACCCTCCAATGGAGATCCGCCCATAAACCAGGATGAGGAGGCAGGTAAGGAGATATTCGTCGCTCCCGCGCTGTCACACATAGCGATGTGTGATGCCGCAGGAACGACGAACAACATCGTACCGGTGGCTGCAGCGATATTAAGGAAATGAACGACGTGTCAACGATCACCGTTTTGGAACGATTTTGCGATCGTTAATCGTCTCTCATTAGTGTTACACGCTGCGATGTCGCTACCGGCGCCGGGTTTCGAAAAATGGGGCAAAAAGTGCGCTACTTTTTTTGGACAAACTTGTGAATTTTTTTTAACTCCTTAGATAAAAGTATACCTATACATGCTTGGTGTCTACAAACTCGTACTGACCTGAGACATCAAAAAAGACACATCAGTTTTACCATATAGTGAACACGGTGAATAAAATGCCCCAAAAACAATTGTGCAATCGTACGTATTTTGCAATTATTCCGCACTTGGAATTTTTTTTCCGTTTTCCAGGAATCTATATGGTAAAACTCATGGTTTCATTTAAAAGTACAACTCATCCCTCATAAAATAAGCCTTTATATGGCAAGATTGACGGAAAAATAAAGTTACGGCTCTCGGAAGAAGGGGAACAAAAAAAAACCAACAAAACGGAAAAAGAGAAAATCACCCAGGGGTGAAGGGGTTAAACACTTCAGGTTTCAATTAATTTTGAAGTTGCAAAATTGTGGTGTAACTTTCACCATTTTCACTCCAGTTTCTTTCACCTGTGACACAATGGGTGGAGCTGGGGTGTGGTGGGGCGTGACTTATACCAAAAATGTTACACCAGTTAGGCTAGGTTCACATTTCCGTTAAATTGTATCAGTCACAATCTGCTGCTCTGGTAAACAACGGAATCCGTTTAGCGGATTCCGTTGTTCCCATAGACTTGTATGAGCGGTGGATTGTGACTGATGATGCTGCGTTGCACCCTCCGCCCGACTGATCAGTCGTGGAACGACTGACCGCCGGGCAGGAGGAACGCAGCCTGTAACGTTTTTTGAGCAGTGCAATCCGTCGGAATTTGCTGTGCATGCTCTCTGGCTCCCTGCACACGTCACCAGCTTTGCTTGGTTACCCGATATTTGCCCTGGTTACGGTGCAAGGAGCCAGCGCTTAGCGGTGTACGCCCGTAACCAAGGTAAATATCAGGTAACCAAGGTAAACATCGGGTGCTTTGCTTTACCCGATATTTAGTCTGGTTACGTGTGCAGGGAGGCGACACTTCCCCGCTCGGCCCCGCCCCCTCCCGCACTAAGCACATGTACACACACACACACACACACACTCACACACACTCACCTGTCCCCAGCCCTGCAGACCGCAGCACTGCCACTAACATCCTCGGCTCCTCCCCCGCTCGGTTCCGCCCCCTCCCGCACTCCGCATGTGTACACTCACACACACTCACTCACTCACAACACTCACTCACACACTCACCTGTCCCCAGCCATGCAGACCGCAGCACTGCCACTGATACAAAACAACGGAAGTGTGAACTTAGCCTTAGGGACTGTTGTAAGATTTGTGGCGTGGCTAAAAAGGCGCACATCACTCACCAGATCCTCCTGATGGATTCATGAAGGGGCGTGTACCTCTTTCTGAATCAGAAGTGTTTAAGTCCACCACACCCCCTCATTAAGATTGTCAAGAAAATCTAGATGAATCGAGGCCTAAGACGGGCTTTGCACGTTGCGACATCGCAAGCCGATTCTGCGATGTCGCACGCCACAGTCCCCGCCCCAGTCGCAGGTACGATATCTTGTGATAGCTGGCATAGCGAAAATTATCGCTACGCCAGCTTCACATGCACTCACCTGCCCTGCGACCGTCGCTCTGGCCGTCGACCCACCTCCTTCCTAAGGGGGCGGGTCATGCGACGTCATAGCGACGTCACACGGCAGGCGGCCAATAGCGGCGGAGGGGCGGAGATTAGCAGGATGTAAACATCCCGCCCACCTCCTTCCTTCCGTATAGCCGGCGGCGGCAGGTAAGGTGATTTTCCTCGCTCCTGCGACTTCACACTCATCGATGTGTGCTGCCGCAGGAGCGAGGAATAACATCGGACCGTCGCGTCAGCGTAATTATGGATTACACCGCCGCTGCACCGATGATACGATTACGACGATTTTGCGCTCGTTAATCGTATCATCTAGGCTTTACACACTACGATGTCGCATGCGATGCCGGATGTGCATCACTTTCAATTTGACCCCACCGACATCGCACCTGCGATGTCGTAGTGTGCAAAGCCCGCCTAAGTGTTAAAAAAAAAAAAAATTCTCTACATATCGCAATGTTCAGGATTCATATGATGACTGTAGTGGCCAATCACTGGCAATAATAATGACATTCTGGCCTTAGTGACCAGCAAATTGTCACCATTGTCAATGTTGGTTTCAGTTTTTAACGGTTAAACTTCGGTATCTGCTTTACCAATCATATCTCCATCTGTTGCATCCTGGGATCTGTGAACTGCAGATTTTTTTCGTTGAATTTTTTGTATGTCACAAGTCTCAGCACTTGGTGAGTAGCCGTACATGTAAGTCCAGATACATCAATGTGACGTCCTGGCCTATCAGGTCATCACAAGGGTGCCGTGCAATCTGTCCTTCTGCATGGTACCCGCTCCTCCTTGGTTACGGATCTGGTCCCTTTGGTGTTGCTAAGAACAGGTATACACAAACCCTGAGGAACACACTCCACCACACCCACCAAACACCCATTTGGCAGCCTGAGGGGAATAGGGCCACCCAGATGGGGGGATGGTAGAAGGAGGTCCAGAAGTGTCAGTAGTAGTCAGAGAGTGTCAGTAAGCCGTGACAGGACAAGGTCACACTGCGGAGCTGGGCTCCTGTACCCGTCCCAGACATTGGCTTGGCCTGGAAGGAGCTGGAAACCCCCCCGGTCACAGTGGGTAGTGACAGGGGGCACGGTACTGCCACGGAGGGCAGACCGGCGGCCTTGTGCTAAAACCGGGCAGGGGCCAGGGCACGACGGGGTACGCGGACCCTAGGCTGGGAAGGAGCTTTATGCAGCCCAGTAATTCACCCAACGAGGACGGAATCTTCACGAACAGTTCTCCACCCGCTCCAAAATCGGGGTACTAGCGCAACGAGGGGGATAGGACTTCCCAAATCCGTCCAGAAAATTACAAGAGGGAACCCTGAGAGAAAGCTCACCCTGCTAGCCACGCAGGTGAGCGGGACCCGAGTAGTTTCAGGCAAAAGGGATTAACACAGAAGTAAACACAGTGCGAAGGGACAAGGCTTCAAACCAACCAGCAACGCCAAAAGGGCATGGACCCAGCGTGCTCACGCAAAGGTTGCAAGGCATTCAGGACTTTGGTATACCCAGTGTCAGTGTTAGCATCTCTGGACTGTGTGAGTACATTGTGCCCCTCTACTCCCGACAGGTCCCCAGCCAACCATCACCGAGCCCCGGGACACCATTCCCGTGCCCTTGGAGGGGTTAACATCACAAGCTGCCATCCCATCGCTCCCGGGAGCTCTCCCCCAAACGCAGCAGCGGTGGTATCCTGCCTTATCACGACCTGTGGGTGGCGTCACGAACACTATCCAATTCTTTCACCCCCTATTGTAAATATCTTTTCCCTCTTTTTCATTTCGAGCGGCTGCGCGATCACGCCTTGGGTCCGGAGACCTCTCGAGCCACTGCGGATGCGGATCCGAGCAGCCCGTCGGCTATCGCGGGGAGGCACATCAGCATGTTAAGGAAGACCTGAACACGTATGGTCGCTTTTCTTTCTTTGGGACCTGTTACAGTAGTCTGGAAATTATTTGCAAATATACTTTTTTTGAGACTCCGGAGCCTTGTAAATTCTGCATCTTCTGGTCATAGTAATAAACTGGTTAACGGCATAATGGGTAGAGGACAATCAGCCATGACAGGAGAATTTCTTATTTATCAATCAAGGAAGCCGAAGACATCTGCTCTCATTGAAGACTTTATTCTCATATGTGAGGAGACAACTCAAAAGCACCTTCCATGGTCAATAGGCGAGAGTGTCTGCCCTTCTGGGATTACATCTGTTTTTTTATAGGAATACATTAAAAGGAAACAGCTGTAAAAATCATGTATCACATTAGCCTTGACACAGGTCTCTTAATTTCCAGCCCAACAGATTAAAGAAATTTATAACAATGATCTAATTTAGAAAGTACATTGCTTGGCCTTGAATAAATCTTTCGTCTTCTGCAATATTGTCCAGACGGGAGATACACACCTAAATCAAAGTCTGTGGGTATATCTTACTCTCTCCCTCTTCATGCATCAGTAGATATAGAATAATGAGTACAGAGAATTAAAATTACGTCTAATATTCAGCTATTAATACAAGACTAAAATAAAAAACAAACAAACCCAAAAGTTAGATGAAACACACAAAAATCTACCATTTACTTTGATAATATTTTTATGGGCCCATACTGGATCCTACTGAGTACAAATAATGCAGATTGGCAATAGGGAATTTCGCTCATGTCCCTATTCAGTACTGTATGTAAAGATGGAGACAATAGCCCCCCATAAAGGTGACTGAGCTGTGTTAGAATCATTAATATGGAGAAAAATAATATATTATCGTCCGTAAATAGGGTTCAGATCCATTTTGTTACGTCCATATCTCATCCATCTGTCCGTTCTGACAACAATGGGGGGAACTGCAACAATGTAGAGTCAGTATGGGTAAATGTACATGGGGAGGGGAATAATGGAAAGCTGGTAATTGGAGTTTGCTATAAACCGCCTAACATACCTAAACAGGTAGAGGGTGAAATGCTGCAACAAATTGAAAAGGCAGCAAACAATAATAATCGGGTCCTTATTATGGGGAATTTGGGGATTTCAACTATCCAGACATTCAGTGGGACATAGAATCTTCTACTTGTGCTAAAAGTTAAGTTCTTATCTACAGTTCAAGACAATTTCCTTTCTCAGATGGTAGACGAACAGAGCAGGGGAGATAATTTTCTAGATTTGGTCCTGTCAAATAGACCGGATACAATTTCAGATCTACAGGTCCGGGAGCACTTGGGCACCAGCGATCATAATATGGTAAGCTTCAAAGTACTATTCAATAGAACATTTGAAAGGGGAAATGCTAAAACCTGGAATTTTAGGAAAGCTGACTTCAACAAATTAAGGGAAAAGCTTAATCGTGTAGACTGGGACAATGACATAGTAACTGGGGATACAGAACATAAATGGGGTAAGTTTAAGGACATACTACTAGAGTCCTGTAAAAAACTTATACCCTCTGGTAATAAAATGTAAAGGAATAAAAAGAAACCACTATGGATAAATAAGGCAGCGCAAAGTATAATAAAACAAAAACAAAGGGCATTCAAAATCTTAAAGGCTGAGAATACAGAAATAGCATTTCAGGAGTATAAAGATCTCAATAGGAAATGCAAAAAAGAAATCACGCAAGCAAAATTAGCTACTGAAACAAAAATCGCCAAGGACATTAAAGTAAATTCTAACATTTTTTACCAATACATTAATGCCAAAAGAAAAACAAAGGATAGTATCGGCCCCTTCATATATAATAACAAGTTTATTATAGAGGACAAAGAAAAGACTGAGCTATTAAACAAGCACTTCTCATCAGTGTTCACCAAGGAACTGACTGTTCCAGGGATCATTCAACAAGTGACAGCGGGTAACCTCAGTGACAGCTCAGCTGATCGCGCGGCTGTCTTCAGTTGCTGTGTGAAGCTGACCGGAGCAGCGGCGGTGTATTCTGCAGCTCCTGTCACCTCCAAGCAGCAGCGCTGGAAGCGACGCTGGACCATCCTGGATTACGCCGGACATGGAGGGCTTTTTTGGGCTGATTAAAGTGGTTAACCAGGGTATATGTTTGTGTTTTTTATTTCTAATAAAGGATTTTTTCGTGTGTGTGTGTTTATTTACTGTAATTTACAGATTAATCATGGAAGGTTTCTCCGGGAGACGCCTGACATGATTAATCTAGGATTTATTGACAGCTATGCGCTGCCAATAACTCCTTATTACCCTGATTTGCCAACGCACCAGGGCAAATCGGGAAGAGCCGGGTACAGTCCCAGAACTGTCGCATCTAATGTATGCGGCAATTCTGGGCGGCTGTTGGCTGATATTGTTAGGCTGGGGGGCTCCCCATAACGTGGAGCTCCCCATCCTGAGAATACCAGCCTTCAGCCGTATGGCTTTATCTGGCTGGTTTTAAAATTGGGGGGGACCGCACGCCGTTTTTTTTAATTATTTAATTATTTATTTCACTACCCAGTATAGACACGCCCACCGGCTGCTGTGATTGGGTGCAGTGTGACACCTGTCACTCAGCGTGGGGGCGTGTCTCACTGTAACCAATCATAGGCGCCGGTGGGCGGGGAAAGCAGGGAATACGAGATTGTTTAATGAGCGGCCGGCTTTTTCAATATAGTAAAAGCCGCCGGAGCAGTGTGAATGCCGTGCAGCGCCGGGGATCGGGTATCGGTGAGTATATGAGAGAGGGCTGCTCAATTCAGTTTCTCAGGAGTTTAGCGGTCACCGGTGAATCCTTCACAGGTGACCGCTAATCAGGGCGCGACACAGACAGAGCCGCAGCATGGCAATGAAGTCGGGTGAGGTTCACCCGAGTTCATTCTGACAGTGCGGCTCTGTCTGTGTCTGCTGTCATCTGCCATTCACCGCTGCTACATGGCTGTCTGTGTCTGCTGTCAGCGGCCATGTAGCAGAGCTGAATGGCAGATGACATAGTAAAAACGCATCTCTACACATTACACACGCTTGGCAAGTCAATAAATAGAAAAAAAAAAAAAAGGTGCCCAATGCATACGTCACAGAACACATGATCTAAAGGATCGCACACAAAATTGACCAATTTAACATAGACTACTAACGCAAGTGTGACAGCAAATGAACGACCTACGTGCAATCTCATAAGATCCCGTATGCAACCTGGGCGTGTCACATCGCAAATGCGATTGTACAACTAATTGCAACGTGTAAAGCAGGCTTAAGTTGCCTCTGCAATCGTTCTGTTAAACAGATGCTGTACGCTTGGATGGTATTTGCATGACATACATTTTTTTTTCCACAAGATACTGGCACATGCTGTGGTTTTTTTTTTAAATTGACTCTCTGCCCATGTGAAGAAATTGTCGTCTGAACCAGCTCATTTGCTTTAATTATCCTGTGTGCAGTGGCGTAACTGGAGTCCGATGGACCCCAGTACAAGATTTGGACCTGGCCCCCCTCCCTCCCCCACATGGTGGTCAGATGTACGGGCCCTTGTAGCATTATAAATCCTATAAAGACATGCTGCCCCCCATTATGTAGTAATGTCCCACATCCGGTACTAATGAACCCCATGATGGGCTCCTACAAGATATATATATATATAATATATATATATATATATTAATATATATGTCCCCCCATCCTAGACCCTTTCCTGGTATATATATTCCCCATCCTGGCCCCTTCTATATGTATATATCCTCCATTCTGCGGCCCTTCCTAGTATATATATGTCCCCATACTTGGCCCCTTCATGGTGTGTATGTCTCCCTCTCTACCTCTAAGGCTGGATTCTGATGCTAGAAAGTCGGATGACTTTAGTTCACTTTTCATCAGTGTGCTGTCAGTGTGCAATCAGTTTTTACCCTCAGCAGCTGCTATTCATGTACTGTTATGTACAGGAGCATTTACATTGTTCTCTGCTACATGCGTGAAATGTATTGAGAAAAACGGATGTCACTAGGATGGTGTATGTGCCGTCCGTGTGACATCCGTTTTTTCCACGCACCCATAGACTTTCATTGAAGAGACTCGTGCGAGAAACTCACCAAAACGCAGCATGCTGCGATTTTTTTCTCAGTCCGATTTGGACTGAGAAAAAAATAGCAGATGGGAGCTGCCTCGTTGATTAACATGGGTCCGAGTGCAATGTGAGATTTTCTCGCATTGCACTCGAGCAAGTTAATCTCAAGTGTGAAGCCGGCCTAACGCATAAAAAAAAAAACCAAAACATAATTCTCATCTTTCTTCTCTCCCATGACGAGCGGCATTCTCTTTTATAGCCAATGCAGAGGCTGGCAGATTACACCAACGTGTCTGCTATGAACGACACATTAATTCATTGCTATGCACGCCAAGTCCTGGCATGCTGATGCCAGCTGCTGGCCTCTGAATATTTGTCAGAATGTATCGCGGTGCAGGGACTTGAAGGGTCAATGCATTGCAATACATTTCAGCTGAATGTGTGTCCTCGAATACACATTCAGCTGAATTAGGTACTGGCGTCGTTGCGCCCCCTTCTAGCATGGGCCCAGTAGCCGTCGCACCCTCTGCGACAACAATCGTTACACCCCTGTCAGTGTGCTATCCTTTTTGTATACAGACTGAATGGTCATCTAAATGAAGTCTGCATTTTGTATGTCACGGTCTGTGTACAGACCACAAATTCCAAACCATCCGCAGGTTCTCCTGACCAGAACTAAAAGCCGCAAAGGCATATATGAGGCTATTAGTCCAGGCCAGGAGGTTCGTGATTGTTCTGGAAATTGTGTAAAGGGAACTTTACACGCTGCGATATCGGTACCGATATCACTAGCGAGCGTACCCACCCCCGTCGGTTGTGCGTGACGGGCAAATCGCTGCCCGTGGCGCACAACATCGCTAACACCCGTCATGCGGACTTACGTTCCTTGTGATGTCGCTCTGGCCGGCGAACCGCCTCCTTTCTAAGGGAGCGGTTCGTGCGGCGTCACAGTGCCGTCACACGGCAGCCGTCCAATAGAAGCGGAGGGGCGGAGATGAGCGGGATGTAACATCACACCCATCTCCTTTCTTCCGTATTGTCGGTGGATGCAGGTAAGGAGATGTTCGTCGTTCCTGCGGTGTTACACATAGTGATGTGTACTGCCGCAGGAACGACGAACAACATCATACCTGCAGCAGCAACGATATTAAGGAAATGAACGACGTGTCAACGAGCAACGATTTTTCACGTTTTTGCGCTCGTTGATCATCGCTCATTTGTGTCACACGCTGCGATGTCGCTAACGGCGCCAGATGTGCGTCACTAACGACGTGACCCCGACGATATATGGCTAGCGATGTCGCAGCATGTAAAGAACCCTTAACTTGAAACAAAATGAATAATCTAAAGGTATTTCTTCGGGAATGGTTTACGTGCTGACCTCAGAATAAATCAGTAGGTGGCGATAGTGGGCAAAGTGATACAGAGCGATAGAGCAGTTTTGTTTTTCTGAAGTAAATCTCAGGATTTTTCTTTTGTTTTTCTTATAAGCTCTCTTATTCATGAAGAAAACTGGGGCTTTTTAGTTTTTTTTAACTTCCATCTAAATATAGCAGCAGTGCTCACGTACGCCCGGAGCCCCCCTGTCTGAGAAATGTGCAAGACACCTGTCGGGTTTCCCCACTGCTGAAATATTACGTACTGAACGCTTTTCATAGGGCAGAGGCAGGAATACCCTCCCGGATTTCAATTCACACGTCACAGTCATGTGATGGTTCTTCCTAGGGGGGAGGGAAACGCAAAATTATCACAATGTGATTATGTTCTAAAAACACAAATTAGTGAACTTTTCAACTACATTGGCTAAATTAAGGTAATGTGTCTGGGCTTGTCCTGGCTTTTACATCTACTTGTCCAGACCTGTCTAGTAAATCATCTATTTTGATAAAGTTTTCTGAATTTGTTTCCTTCTGTAGACTGGAGGTTTGACGTTAACGATCCTTATTCAGGAAAACATTGTATCCTTGTAACACGTTGAGAACACTTGATATGGACACTTCTGTGTCTTCTACTCTCAGATAAGTCATTCTCCTTTTTACTCTACAGCTCAGATTGGTATAATCTTTGGATCGAAAACCCTCAGCCATGTGACTAACCTCTGCTGCGGGCAGTACGATTTCCTGGAGCGCCTTCCCGAGTCGTTGATATTGTATATCCTGACTTTCCTGGACTTAGAGGATATCGCTCAGCTTTCCCAAGTGTCTCATACGTTTCAAAAGGTAAATTTATTGTTCATTGTAATTCAGTAATGTCTGCGTACATTGGTCTTGTAAAACACAGGGTTTTTCTTTCTTGTGTCATCCATATTGCCTCCATTTTTCTTCTGTGTTACCTCTATTTTTTTCTCATCTGTTTGTTTTTAATTATATAAAGTTTATTGAGGAGCGATAAACTATCGGATACATTATGAATACAGCAAATTAACAGTTTGAGTCCAATAAATCATTATCAGGGATGAATATAACATAGTTAGTACATACCGCTAGTAGTTACCGTATTAAACATCTTGTAGAAAAGTTACAGAGAATTTGAATAGGATATCTCAGAACATATCTCATTGGCTGTCAGCTAGAAACGTAAAATCAGACCAAATTATCAAAGTTACGGAATAGTCATTACTAGTGATGGAAAAGCGTGCTCAGCACTGCTCGGTATTGAAACGAGCATCGGGGAGCTCGAGCGCTCAGTACTTGATCAAGTATCCTGGTGCTGGGGAGCCATGCTCATGTCCCCTCCCCGCGTGTTTTGCAGTGTGTTTTTAGACATTAAACATGCAGAGATTGCCTGCAATTCACGGTAATGCTGTAGCCATGTTGGCTGCTGGCATTACTGTGATTGGTGACATCATGCTCGGTGCACTGTACCCCGGAAATAGAGCTTCTACTGGAGAAGGGGTAATGTACCTTGCTGCTGCTAAAAAATCTGTTCTATTCCATAATAATACTACTCTTATCTGCGTTTAGTGTAGGGTAAGCTGCTTCAGAAGGTATTGTGTATTGGATGCACGTAGGCAGGGATTCTAGCCTTACAGACCTTGCTGCTACTATGTTAATCCAAAAAGCCTTTTCAGAGCTAATTCAAATGTATTCTAGTATCTAGTAATACCGCTCTCAGCTGCAATTAGAGTATGGAAAGCTACTAGAGAAGGGTTAGTGTATTTGAGGCATATAGGCAGGGATTTTAGCCTGACGCACTTTGCTGCTGGTACCTAAAACAAAACAATGAAAAAATATATCAATAAATGTGTATATTTATATAAAAACAAAAATATACAAAAAGAATCTACACATATTTGCTAACACGACATTCGGAACAACTCAATCTATAAAACTGTGACACTAGTTAACCTCTTCAATGAACACCATAAAATATAAAAAAAAAATAGTGAAAACTATGTCTTTCCATCATACAAAATTAGGCTTATTCAGCAAATTGATGGAAATAAGTGAACTAAAACATGATCAAAAATTCAAATGTAGATAAATATTGTATCCCTGAAAAGGTAATCTCGTAATCAAACCCCCACTCAGCTCTGTGAGTGGAAAAATAAAAAAGCTGTCAGTATATAGTGATGCAAAAAGTTGTTTTTTTTCTCAAAAATTGTTTTAACGTGTAAAAGCAACAAAACGTTAAAAAATTTACAAACGTTAGTAGCCAAACCTAGAAAATCCTATATAAATATAAAGACACCATACCACAATGACCACAAGGTGAATGGCATAAATAAGGCCAATTCTTCAGCTGGTGTTGATTTGTTAATTCTGCCTCCCAAAGATTGCAGTAAGGCTTTGCTCACATTTATCCTGCAGTCTACACTGAGTGCTTGTATCTGGGATTATTTGTAAGTCTCTGAAAAACATAATTAAGACAAAATTCCCAATATAAAATTCACTGTGCTGAGGCAGAGGGATTCACTTTGAACTCACATTTGACCTGTGGTCCCACAGTGTCCATCTTATTACATGTCTTTTTAGGCATGCACTAAAGTGCAGTCAACAACAGTTTTGTGCACCTTTTGAAAAAGACACCATTGAACAGAGGCCAATTGGTGTCTGGAGTAACCCTGCAGCCTCATTAGCGAAAGGATCCGTCAATGGTTTCACCTGAATTACATATTTCAGAGATGTACATGACACCCCTAATTTAAGAGCTTAGCATAGAGCACAGGATAAATGTGAACTGATCCAAAATGTTCTGTGCCTAAATTGCCATCAATAGCATTTCACTCAATCTACAAAAAAAAGTCCACATTCAGATCTGTCATCTGTTAATGGAAATATTGGGTCTTCCATATTAGCGACAGCACAAAGGCTCTGGAAAAAAACTATGGCTCCCCCCAAAAAAGACATCCAGCAAAATCTTCACTCCCGCTTCCTTTCTGAGCACTACAGAGTGCCTAAGCCACAGTTAACATCCACATGTTTAGCATTATTGTAGTGAAGAAGCCTGCTTAATTTAAAGGGAACCAATCACCAGGATTTTCGTATATAAGCTAAAGCCAGTGCTATACTGGCACTATCAGGCAGATTTTCTACATACCTTTTATTGGTCAGCTCGAATGTTTAGGTTTTGAAATCCAAGAAAGTAAAGTTTAGAAAATTAGCTGCTTATTGAGTGACAGCAGCTGAGGATCAGATAATATCTGGGGATGGGTATTTATACTTCTCCTTTCCCCCATTAGAATTAGCATAAGTATAATACATTCGACCTAGCAGGACCTGTGGTGAGATCATACCCATGTGACCAGATGGGGCGGGGCCTTAGCCAACAAAGCTGGATACCAGGTCACATGGGTATGACCTTACACAGGTCCTGCTAGGTGGATTTTATCATACTTATGCTAATTCTAACAGAGGGAGGGGATAACTATGCATACCCCACCAGATATTATCTCTCTCGTGTTTCCGCAGGGGGGATGACACTGCATCTGGAACGCAGTGTTATCTGGATTGTGGGAATATAATCTAAGGGTACCTTCACACTTAGCGATGCAGCAGCGATCCGACCAGCGATCTGACCTGGTCAGGATCGCTGTTGCATCGCTACATGGTTGCTGGTGAGCTGTCAAACAGGAAGATCTCACCAGCGACCAGTGAACAGCCCCCAGCCAGCAGCGACGTGCAAGCGACGCTGCGCTTGCACGGAGCCGGCGTCTGGAAGCTGCGGACACTGGTAACTAAGGTAAACATCGGGTATGGTTACCCGATGTTTACATTAGTTACCAGCGCACACCGCTTAGCTTTGCTCTCCTAGCTACAGTACACATCGGGTTAATTAACCCGATGTGTAATGCAGCTACATGTGCAGAGAGCAGAGAGTCGCACACACTGCTTAGCGCTGGCTCCTTGCTCTCCTAGCTAAAGTACACATCGGGTTAATTAACCCGATGTGTACAGCAGCTACATGTGCAGAGAGCCGGAGCCGGCAGCACAGGCAGCGTGAGAGCTGTGGAGGCTGGTAACTAAGGTAAATATCGGGTAACCACCTTGGTTACCCGATGTTTATCTTAGTTACCAGCCTCCGCAGCTGCCAGACGCCGGCTCCTGCTCCCTGCTCGCTTCATTTGTCGCTCTCTCGCTGTCACATACAGCGATCTGTGTGTCACAGCGGGAGAGCCAGGGCTGTGTGTAACGAGCAGCGATCTCGCAGCAGGGGCCAGATCGCTGCTCAGTGTCACACACAGCGAGATCGCTAATGAGGTCACTGCTGCGTCACAAAAAGCGTGACTCAGCAGCGATCTCGGCAGCGAGCTCGCTGTGTGTGAAGCACCCCTAACAAACAGAGCCTACAATACAAACAAGATTAGCAAATACCCTGCAGAAGTAAATAAATAACTCTGATCCTGGCTGTTTAATCCGTTAGGTGCAGGGGTCAATGTTGAATGTGCCATCTACGTGGTTAAACAAAGCAAAGGACTCCCCGTGTCACCTCAGCAGCACACCCACAGTGTGACGGATGGGTACTCATGAGTTCCTCTGTCATTTGGGCGCCTTACAATAGCCCCCTGGTCTGCTATGGATCAGATCATTTTACCTTCCTTTCTGACTAGTGCACACTATAATTTTTTTCACCCACAGATTTAGTTAGTGTCATCCATGTGTAGTCTGTTTTTTTTTTTTTTTATTTGCGGACAGCACTACAACTAAAAATATGTGTGAACGAGCCTCAATGTGCACACGACTCTGAAGAGACTTGTATCCCCTTGTTCTAGAACTCGATGTAGTGTCAGTGTCCAGACCCTCATTCATACTATCTTTCAACAGGATTTCCTGCACATGCAGACCTCATTTCTGTTTAATTGCCCACTCTATCACGGACCAGAAATGCTAGAGAGAAACTGGTATGGGAAACGACCTTAAATTTACTGTGGGATTGTCCCCATTCATCTGCTGCATCAATTGATTACCAGATTGGTTTTAGAGTCGAATCAGGAATCACTACATGCAGCATTTTCTGATCAGGCTACGGACCAGCAACTTTGCATCACTTGTGCCCAGCTCAGACACAACTAATAATTGTGAATCAAGCCTAAAGGCCGCTTTACACGCTGCGATATCGGTACCGATATCGCTAGTGTGGGTACCCGCCCCCATCTGTTGGGCGACACGGGTAAATCGCTGCCCGTGCCGAACAACAACGCCCAGACCTGTCACACATACTTACCTGCCCGGCGACATCGCTGTGACCGGCGAACCGCCTCCTTTCTAAGGGGGCGGTTCGTTTAGCGTCACAGCGACGTCACTGAACCGCCGCCCAATAGAAGTGGAGGGGTGGAGATGAGCGGGACGTAACATCCCGCCCACCTTCTTCCTTCTGCATAGCGGCCGGGAGGCAGATAAGGAGAGCTTCCTCGTTCCTGCGGTGTCACACGGAGAGATGTGTGCTGCCGCAGGAGCGAGGAACAACTTCGTTACTGCTGCAGTAACTATAATTGAGAATGGACCCCCATGTCACCGATGAGCGATTTTGCACGTTTTTGCAACGATGCAAAATCGATCATAGGTGTCACACGCAACGGCATCGCTAATGCGGTCGGATGTGCGTCACGAATTCCGTGACCCCAACGACTTCGCATTAGCGATGTCGTTGCGTGCAAAGCCCCTTTAAGGCTATGTGTGCACGTTGCGTATTTGCATACAGTTACGCTGCGATCTTCACCGCAGCGTAACTGCATGCGTCCTGCGTCCCCAGCATAATCTATGAAGATTATGCAGGAGACGTGCGCACGTGACGTATTAGAGCGCAGCGCTTCGGCTGTTGCCCAAAGCGCGCGTTCTAAGAAGTGACATGTCACTTCTCTCCTGCGCTCTGCATGCAGCCCCCGCTCTGTCTATGGGAGGGGCTGCAGTCAGAGCGCATGGAATCGGCTTCTTTTTTTTTCACTACGGACTCTTTCTGCAGCGATTTGAAGCGCACGTGTGCTGTTCAAATCGCTGCAGAAATTTATGCAGGGCCAGTACGCAACGTGCGCACATAGCCTTACACAACAGTGGTTTTCTTCAGATGTAACTGAGCTTATTCTTCTCTTGTCCAGCAGAGGGAGCCACATTCCACCCAGTAGTCATTGTATTTCTCTGCAGGTTTTCCACTTGATGATGACTGGGTTGTTGCTTTGAACGGTAGTGCATTAGCTGAGATACATTCAGCATCTGGCAGCAATATCTATCCAAAGGAAGGCACAGGTTGGCAACAATTATTGCCTCCGAAGAAGGTAAAAAGATTCATTCAAATCCTCCCCGGTTGCATGCTGTGGGTCAGACACCGGGGAGGCCGTAGAGGTAGATGACTAGGCCAAGCTTTCTCTGACCTATGAATTGTGATATCTGGATCTGGCACAACTGGGGAATTATTCCATGGGAATTACCCAGCATTGTCCTCTATGAAACCTAATAAGGCTACTTTCACACATCCGGTTTGAGCACTGCGGCTCAATCCGGCTGTGAAACCTATGCAACGGATGCGGCGAAAACACTGCATCCTTTGCATAAGTTTTTACATGCGGCCCATCCGTTTTTTTCCGATTGCGGCACGCTACTGAGCATGCGCAGTGGAAGAAACCGCATGCGGCGGCCGGATGCGATTTTTGCCGCATACGGCGTCCATAGGCATGCATTGAAAAATGCGCCGCAGCGGCCGGATGCGGCGCAATGCAGTTTTTTTGCCGGAGCAAAAAACGTGCCAGGGAACGTTCCATCCGGCCACCGCATCGGCTAAATCTGCTGCATGCGGCAAAAACCGGACGGAACGCAAGCCCATGCAGCGCCAATGCAAGTCAATGCTGGAAAAAACGAAACTGTCGCCAAAAAAAGGTTTCGTTTTTTCAGCAAAGCGCCGGATTGTGCCGCACTGCTACAGCCGGATGTGTGAAAGTAGCCTAAAGGGGGCTTTACACGCTGCGACATCGCTAATGCGGAGTCGTTGGGGTCACGGAATTGGTGACGCACATCCAGCCGCATTAGCGATGCCGTTGCGTGTGACACCGATAAGCGATTTTGCATCGTTGCAAAAACGTGCAAAATCGCTAATCGGCGACATGGGGGTCCATTCTTAAAAATCGTTACTGCAGCAGTAACGAAGTTGTTCCTCGTTCCTGCGGCAGCACACATCGCTGCGTGTGACGCCGCACGAACGAGGAAGCTCTCCTTACCTGCCTCCCGGCCGCTATGCGGAAGGAAGGAGGTGGGCGGGATGTTACGTCCCGCTCATCTCCGCCCCTCCGCTGCTATTGGGCAGCGTTCAGTGACGCTTCAGTGACGTCGCTGTGACGCCGCACGGACCGCCCCCTTAGAAAGGAGGCGGTTCGCCGGTCACAGCGACGTCGCCGGACAGGTAAGTATGTGTGTCGGCTCTGGGCGATGTTGTGCGGCACGGGCAGCGATTTGCCCGTGTCGCGCAACAGATGGGGGCGGGTACCCACACTAGCGATATCGGGACCGATATCGCAGTGTGTAAAGTAGCCTTAACTCTCCATAAGTGCATGTTCACATTGGCGTCACACAGAACATGCACCTGCCAAACACAAACTCTGGAGAAGAGTTTGTTAGACAATCTGATCGTTCTAGTTGGGAAACACGTGATCTGAACTAATCTAGATCTTTTACCTCTACCATCTCATGTTAGCTCCCCCTTTTTAGATCAGCATGCACATTTACCTGCAGTCTGACAGCTATCTTATTTGTATGGTGAGCCTTAAAGGGAACCTGTCACCAGATTTTTCCCTATTAAACTAAAAGAATCACCTTCTGCAGCTCCTGGGCTGCATTCTATGAAGGTACACCTTGGTCCTGACTCCCCTTCCAGACCCCAAAAATAACTTTATAAAACTTGGCCGTTAGGTATGCTAATTACCGGTGTTGGCCAAATGGGCGGGCTCATTTTCCGCTCCTTTCCCTCCTGCTGCTGATCGCCGTCCTCCTTTCTTGATTGACGGGATGACGCCCTCCGTTATCCTCCTCGTCGCATTTTCAAATCTCACACCTGTGCAGGTAGGTCTGCTCGCACAGGCACAGTTTGCTCTGCCATATCGCGGGCAGAGCAGAAAACAGCTGCCCTCGCTGACGCCAGTGAACTAAATGCGCAGGCGCGAGATTATGTGCGGGTACGCGTATGGCGCTGCTGAGTTCATGCACAGCGCCGACCTCACCAGCGCCATGCACGTACCCGCCCATAATCTTGGGCCAAGGTGCACCTTCATAGAATGCAGCCCAGGAGCTGCAGAAGGTGATTCTTTTAGTTTAATAGGTACAAATCTGGTGACAAGTTCCCTTTAAAGGGATTGTAAATGAAGCCTTGAAGTGTTAATGGATGCCATAAAAGTGGGGTACTAATTATTGAAGACCTCCATGAACCAGGACAGAGTGCCAATCTGTAGGGGCCATTTCTGTTGCACAACAAAGCATGGCCATTCAGGCAAAGTCTGGTTGGCTGTAGCTTTCATAGGAAAAGTCAGGTGTTTGCTGTTGGTGCTGGGACCCAGAACTATTGGCTGATCGTTCCGACAACCACATTTTAATAAGGCTGTTTATGATGGAACAACCACTTAAAAGTCAATCTTAACGTTTTGACACCTTTAACATTATTAAGCTCGTAAATGAAAGGGCGGGATTAAGCTACCTTGGTGAGATCTTTGTGACTGGTGCCCTTAAGCCCTTCAAAACACTAAAAGAAAAGCTAAGCCTTCCAAGCAATACCCTGTTCCTTTACTACATGCCCTTCAGACCTGGGTCCATCTCCTGTCCTGCAAGACTTCCCTTGTCCCATATGCTACTGAACCCTCCTGGATATGGGCTAATATCCTATTTACATACCCTTTTGCTGGCATGTAGTGCGGAATCACTTCATGCCCTGACGAGAAGCAAGTGGGAGACAGATGTGGAACCGATAAATGATGATTACTGAGAGCTGCTTTGGAAGCCCCTAAACATGTTTCCCCTAAAAATACTGAGAGCGCCAGTCAACTATATATTTGTCGCCCTCTGTATTACACCACATGCAGAATGCACAGGGTCCAATCTGAATTCTTGGATGAGTGCACCAAATGTCACAGGTGTCTGGGAACATTTTTTCACATTTTATGGGATTGCCCGGAGATTAGAGGATACGTGGCCCAAGTGGTTCAGTTCCTACATAACTTCATGGAAGTCCCCATCACAGATGATCCTAAGGGGTACTTTACACACTACGACATCGCAAGCCGATTGCTGCGATGCCGAGCGCGATAGTCCCCGCCTCCGTCGCAGCTGCGATATCTTGTGATAGCTGCCGTAGCGAAAATTATTGCTACGGCAGCTTCACATGCACTTACCTGCCCTGCGACGTCGCTCTGGCCGGCGAACTGCCTCCTTACTAAGGGGGAGGGTCGTGCGGCGTCACAGCGACGTCACATGGCAGGCGGCCAATAGAAGTGGAGGGGCGGAGATGAGCGGGACGTAAACATCCCGCCCACCTCATCCTTCCTCATTGCAGCCGGGACGCAGGTAAGGTGATGTTCCTCGCTCCTGCGGCTTCACACACAGCGATGTGTGCTGCCGCAGGAACGAGGAACAACATCGTAACATCGGTCCTTCCGAAATTATGGAAATTACCGACGCTACACCGATGATACGATTTCGACGCTTTTGCAATCGTTAATCATAGTAAAAACGATTCACATACTCCGATGTCGACAGCGACGCCGGATGTGCGTCATTTTCGATTTGACCCCACTGACATCGCACCTGCGATGTCGTAGTGTGCAAAGTACCCCTAAGGCTATGTTGACAGGTTAATTTTTTTGCTGCTTTTTCCGCAATCAAAACCTGATCTCTTAGCATGCAGCCAAAATGCTTGTTGTGCTACTTTTCTTGCTGTGTTTGTAAGAATCCCAAAGTTCAGCTTAGCTTCCACCTTGCAAGCGTAAACAATACAAGGCGTTAGACCACCAATGCAAGACGTATAAGACACCATCAAACCCTTTTGAAAATCAGGGCAGTTAGATCAAATTATTTACGGGAAATAGTTTTTTATGTCTGAAAAAAGTGACTATTCTGAACAAAAAAATCTGGATTCATGTTAGAAATGCAGCCGTGAACTAAGTCACATGAATTCTTGAAAAAATACACAACTACAAACAGAAAAACAACGAGGAATGTTGAACTAGTTGGGTATTGTATACTTAACACCTTAGTAGGGCATTGAATGGTAAGGCATTGTTTACTTTAACGAAAACCAAGAAAAATACTTATCAGCCACTCCACCACTGACTGCAATTCCTGGTGTAGGGAAGGGGATGCACGGATCAGAGTCCAGATGGTCACCGGAAGAGGCAATCCAAAAAACTCCAAGAAAAATCCTACAATCCCAAACGATAAAAAAATTCCAAAGTTTTATATCACATTTTAAAATTCCATGGGTTACATTCCATTTAAAGGGAAACAGATGACGTCTTTCGAGTCCATGATATGAGTAAGGATCTGATGGATCCGAAACGCGTCATCTGTTTCCCTTTTAATGGAGTGTAAACCATTTAAAAGGTGAATTAAAGCCTTGGAATTTTTTATCGTTTGGAATTGCTGGATTTTTCTTGGATTTGTTTGGATTGTTTACTTTTACACATCACTAATTTAATGTAACTACTTGCAGTCAGGAGAAGCTCTAACATCCATGCTCATGTAAGGATGCCAAGACTCTATGGTTTATGCTTTGGAAAATCACAAAATAAAATGGGTTTTACATCCTCCTGTGCCTGTGTTTTTTCAATAAAAACGGTACAAAAACTGTTAGCGATTTTTTTTTTTTTTTTGCTGCATTTTTCCATTTAGGCTCCTTTCACATTGCGTTTTGCCTTACGTTCACAGGTCCCGTCTGGGCATCCGTCTGAACCGCCCCTCCCCCACCCCGCAAAGCGTGTTTCGGACGCATGCACTGGCAGGGCCATTCACTGTAATTGAGCACACTACGTTAGCGTGTGCTTTGTTTTGTGCCATTTTTGCACATATATGTTTTCTGCAGACGGACACCCGAACGTAGTCGACTACGGACAGACGGATGCCCCGAACGTAAGGCAAAACGCAATGTGAAAGAAGCCTTAGGCTGCTTTCACACATCAGTTTTTTGGCATCAGGCACAATCCGGTGAAAAAACTGATGCAACGGATCTGGCGAAAAAAAGGATCAGTTGCATCAGTTTTTTTCTATCAGTTCCTTCAGTTTTTTGACAGATCCGGTGTAATACTGAGCATGCTCAGTTAAAAAAAAAAACGGATCCGGCGTCCGGATCCGTGTTTTGCCGCATTACGTCGGATCCGGCGTCCATAGGCTTCCATTATAAAACATGCCATATGGCACCGGATCCGGCGCGATCCGTTTTTTTTGCCGGACACAAAAACGTTCACTTCAACGTTTCATCCGGCTGCCTGACAAGTAAATTTTGCTGTCAAAAAACGGATGAAACGCAAGGCCATCCGGCACAATCCGGCACTAATGAAAGTCTATGGGGGGAAAAACCGGATCCGGCGGCAACAGACGCAGGATCCGTTTTTTCATGTTTTTGCCGGATTGTGCCTGATGGCAAAAAACTGATGTGTGAAAGCAGCCTTAAGCGGGCTTTACACGCTGCAACATCGCTAGCCGATGCTAGCGATGCCGAGCGTGATAGCACCCGCCCCTATCGTTATGCCGATATGTCGAGTTCGCTGCCGTAGCGAACATTATCGCTACGGCAGCGTCACACGTACTTACCTGCTCGGCGACGTCGCTGTGACCGGCGAACCGCCTCCTTTCTAAGGGGGCGGTTCGCTCGGCGTCACAGCGACGTCACTAAGCGGCCGCCCAATCAAAGCGGAGGGGCGGAGATGAGCGGGACGAACATCCCGCCCACCTTCTTCCTTCCTCATTGCTGGCGTGTGGCAGGTAAGGAGAGGTTCCTCGCTCCTGCGGCGTCACACGTAGCGATGTGTGCTGCCGCAGGAGCGACAAACTACTTCGCCCAAGCGACAGCAGCGATAATTGGGAGAGGATCCCCATGTCAACGAGGAGCGATTTTGGAGGTTTTTGCAACGATCCAAAATCGCTCCTAGGAGTCACACACAACGAGATTGCTACAGCGGCCGGATGTGCGTCACAAAATCCGTGACCCCAACGAGATCGCTGTAGCAATCTCGTAGTGTGTAAAGCCACCCTTACTCATTGCTTTCTGTGGGTAAAAAAAAAACACTGCAAAAGTACTGAAAGAACTGGCATGCAGCAGTTTGCAAAAACAGCAGTTTTTCAATTCAGTCAGGAAAAAAAGCAATCGTGTACAGATTTCTGAAATGTCATAGCATTTGCTGGTACTGTAAAAAGCAGTTTTTAATTTGCATAAAAAACTGCAACAAAAACACAATGTGTGAACATGGCCTAAAGGCCACTTTACACACAGAGATAAATCTGCGGCAGATCTGTGGTTGCAGTGAAATTGTGGACAATCAGTGCCAGGTTTGTGGCTGTGTACAAATGGAACAATATGTCCATGATTTCACTGCAACCACAGATCTGCCAAAGTGGCTTTAAGTCTATTATCTGTTGACCCTGAATAATACCAAAGGTCTGTAGATAGATTCCTGACTGAGGTTCTATTTAAAGCCCGAAAATGTGTGGTGGCCAAATATTGGATGTCATCAAGAGTACCAACCATCTCGCAATAGATATCTGCGGTAAATCTCTTCCTCGTTTTACAAAAAATGATCTCTGTATGTCAGATCTTGCCTGGAAAGTTCCCTAAAATTTGGAATTGATGGATTCAGTCCCTTTTGACTGCTTACTGATGGAGGAGTGTATGGTGGATTGGTGGTGTCCGACCAGAGGCAGAGAGGGAGAACGGCTTCTGGGGCCGCACATTCTTCTCTGTGGTCTTTGAACTAGCCCTTTATCAGCCCATCTCACTAAATAAAAATAAAGAAGCAGTAATGACTAGTCTGTAACTGAGTTTTTTTGGTCTGATTTTCCGTTTCTAAGCGAAACCTACTGAGATATGCTCTGAGAAATTCTACTCAAGTTCTCGGTATCTGATCTACAATATCTACTTACTAAATATGTTTACATTTGTTTCTAGTAATTAATTACTGGACATCAAATCTTGTTAATTTGCAGTATCCTGATCCTTTATATATTCCCCAAAAACTTAATTTGTTTAAACTTGTCATTAGTATGTCCAACTAGAGGTTAATTAGAGCGAGCTTAATTTTTCTGATACAGGACTTTATATCCCTTTGTAGAAAGAAATGATAAATATCTGGCGACCTCCAGCCACCACTAGAGGGAGCCTAGGAGCTTGCTGTATACTGGCTTTGCATAGAACTAAATATTCAAACAGTATACAGTAAGCGCCTTGCCTTTCTCTAGTGGTGGTAACTATGAGTTTATTATCTATATTGTGGTATTATTTGGATATATATAGTGGTGCCCTGCAGCCAATCAGTGTTAGTCTTACCAGTAGCAGTACTGCTCTCCCTGCTCATTCAACACAGAAAAGAGCAGTGATAAGAAGACATCCGGGTGGAAAAGCGTTCCGTTCCCTACTACTAGTGAGCGGATCTACAGCAGACGATCCTACCAGCAGTGACGCGCACTGCTCTCTGATGCTGTCTAACACTGGGAGGAGTAGCGCGCAGTACGTCACTAATCCCCTCCCAACGTTAGACAACATTGGAGAGCAGTGCGTGGCCACTCCTGACAGAATCGTCTGCTGTAGATCCGCTCACTAGTAGTATGGAACAGACTACTGTTCCTTCTTGATGGCTTCTTATCACCACACTTCCCAGAGTTGGACACCCTGGGAGAGCGATGAATGCATTGCTGACACATAAGTGTCATATCTATGTGATGACTGAAGGTGCCAGTGCCTGGGCCCACCAGAGGATCCTCCGGTGGGCCAGTCTGACCCTGTGCAGGTATCTCTGGTGAATGGGGTAACGCCAGGCACCTCCTCACATCATAGATAATTTGGTGTCCAGTGCACAACTGTGATACAATGTGCTTATCTTTGTTTTCCCTTCCTACCATATGCCGGATTTCACAATTTTTATAGCTTCTAGAGAAAATAGAAAACTATTCATAAGACCCTCACGAAAAGGATGCTTTACACAGAAAAATGCTTTGTAAAAGCACAAGTTAAGTTCTGGAAGTCTCAGGGCACAAAGTGCTGTTATAGCAGGTGTGAAAGGAATAACAGGTCATTTCTTCATAACACATTAGGCAGGAATCACACATGCCGTTTTTGTAGCAGTTTATGCATCTGCAATTTTTGGAGCCAAAAAGAAAAAAGTATGAATTAACATCTAATACTTTTCTCTTTTGCTTTTATTCCTTTGGTGATTGCAGCCTTTGAAGTGCCCCTAAACATCTACTTTAAGGCTCTGTTCACATTACTATCCTGATTTATTATACGTTTGTCATAGTGACCAATAATAGGGCTGTCATGGTTCTCATTGTGACACCAACACTACCGTAGCACTGTTTACTGTGCATTTCCTGCCGTCAACATTACAGAAACCCCAAAACAAATCCCATGTGCTCTTGACATAGATGTTTTAGAGTAAAGCAAAAACTTAATGTTTTTTTTACAGATTTAAAATATTTATTGCATATTCTTCAGGGGATTGTAACCTTTCAGAAAATCCCAGTTCTGGGTGCAGTTTCTTTTAAAAACCGATTTGCAGGTGCAGTTCTGGAGTCTACACCCCTTCTTCCAGTATCTGATCTTGGCTGCAGAGCTAACGTCACTTTGAAGGGGCAGCAGCCAATCATTGAGCTGAGCTGCTCTGTGCGGGGCGTTCTGTTTACAAGGGCAGCGGCACAGAACTGCGTGATTGGCTCCCACTCCAACCAATACCAGACATCAGAAGCAGCGATAAAGGCTTAGCACTGGATTTAGGGACAGTCCTCTTTCTTAATATTCCAAGGAACTGGAATCTTCTGGAAGAGGGAAAACCCTTTTAAGATAGGCCATCAATATCTAATTCTTACTGACATGAGTAGCATCATTGCCATTTAACACTAGAACTACTGAGGTAGTCATTTTGACTACTTTGCACCATGTATTTCTATATAGGTGTCACGAGTCCAATAGTTCTAGTGTTAACAGGTGAGCATTGTCAACTGTTTTGATTACCTGCAAGCAGTGTACACACACAGTAATGGCATTGCTGGACTCTTCAGCATTGGGAATGGAGATCCATGCAGTTGTGAGGAGCACTATTACCCTCCATGCAAATATTGGTCTGGTTAGAACTGAACCACCTAGGACTCCTGTCCTGAGTTTTGGATTTTACAGCATGTCACAGTCATTAGTTTACCAAGTTTTATTTTTGGATGTGAAGTTGACAAATATTCATTTTACCACCTTAACAGATCTGTAATTCCGACAAGCTCTGGGAACACATTGTGGAGCAGTCCTGTGACCGGGTTACTCCAGAAATGAGGTCTCTCGCACAGGAACTGGGCTGGAAACAGTTCTTCTTTACCAACAAGCTACAACTTCAGCTCCAGCTTCGGAGGCGAAGGAAGAGACAGGAAAGTCAGGACAAATTCTTCGACTAACAGGATGCACCTTTGACAAAGAGAAGAAATATGGCAGCAGATCTTGAGAGCTTTAAATAAGATGACACGTGAATCTGATAACATCGTCTTCCAGTCAGTCTCTTACATTGTGTACTAGTTATGGTCTGCACTGATGGGCAAATCAGTCATTTCTAGTGTCCATAATGCAATTTATATTATACCACACTGACAAATGTGCCAGTTTTCTTGCAGAAATGGTTGCAACTTTCTCATTTATCAAAGGTTGTTTCTGCACGCCCAATTTAGATAAATGATTCCATCATAGACATTTCTGCTACAAATCTGCTGCATGTGAATAAATGATCACTGCGGCCTTATCAGTCATACTAGAAAAACACGCACAATGTATGTATGCACCTGGCACAATGTAACAGTATCTCAGTGTTTAGGTCAATATTAATTGCCTTTAAAAGGGTTGTCCTCTTTTAGAAAGCTTTGGGCTATAAGCTGTGCTATTTTTATCAAAAGAATTGAGTATTTTTGTCCCTCCCGGGGTCCAGCGCCAAGATTGCGCCACCTCCCCTGTGTTTGTTGTCCATCTGCAGTGCTGAAGAGCTGCAGCCATTCACTGAGGTTAGGGGGCTTTGCCCGTATAGCCAGCATGAACCGCTGAGCATACTGATTAACTGCAGCGCTGTTGAAGTGACATTAGCACTGCAGACAAACAACAAATAATGCTGCAACGACGGAGAGCTGGAGAGGAAGGTAAGGAATACTCGTTTTGGTACAACGACAACAGCTTATAGCTTAATATCTTCTGAAAGGGCACAAGCCCTTTAAGTGGTGCAACCTTGTGCCAAAATTTCACATAAGCAATCAATTTTCATTTTGCTTTATTTGTTATGTGTGAGTTTAACATGCCAATGTGATAAACAAAATAAAATGTACTCAACCAAATCTTCCATATGTATTTAATGCATGATCTGAGGATACCATGGGATTGATCACTCTGGCTGACAGTATCATAATCACCTGTAGAGCTGGTAGTGAAAGTGATCCAACGAGGTCTTAAGATCTCCGACCAGTATTTGTACTATGCTAATTTAAAACTGGTCTAAGGATAAGTTCACTCTTTTTTTTACAGTGATTCAGAACACAAATGTAAAGTGCAGTATGTTTTTAAATCACCCGTACAACAGAAAGACTATATCTCTTGTTAACCTGTTAACTTCCATGGCCCCCAGCAATCCCATGAACCGGAGCTCTAAAGATTCATTCCATCTCCTATATAAGAAAGTCCTTAGTTACCCCTCTCCACCCATAGCAGTTTTTAATTGCAATGAGATGACACACAGTTAGGGTCACAGAGCTAGGGACCCCAATATAGAGATATGCCTTGACGAGGCCTTGGGGCTCAGTTACATTGATCAATGCGATTGCTAAATATCTCCTTTTTCCTAATATTCATGGCAGGTATGCAATTCATTATTCACATGTTCAAATTAGCAAGTAGCATTTTTCATTGTATATTCCAATATTTGTCCATATGCTTGAGGCATTATACTATTATCTAAGTTTGATGTGCAGCCTTATCCGTATATAGTATGTAATTTTTGGCTTGCACTCATAATATATATATTAGTGCTCACTTCAGTTATCCTATTCAGTTATATGTAGTTTTTTTCTGAATGTGAACACAGCTCCGCCCCTTTCGGCCATGTTTTTTCCATCTCCTATATAAGAAAGTCCTTAGTTACCCCTCTCCACCCATAGCAGTTTTTAATTGCAATGAGATGACACACAGTTAGGGTCACAGAGCTAGGGACCCCAATATAGAGATATGCCTTGACGAGGCCTTGGGGCTCAGTTACATTGATCAATGCGATTGCTAAATATCTCCTTTTTCCTAATATTCATGGCAGGTATGCAATTCATTATTCACATGTTCAAATTAGCAAGTAGCATTTTTCATTGTATATTCCAATATTTGTCCATATGCTTGAGGCATTATACTATTATCTAAGTTTGATGTGCAGCCTTATCCGTATATAGTATGTAATTTTTGGCTTGCACTCATAATATATATATTAGTGCTCACTTCAGTTATCCTATTCAGTTATATGTAGTTTTTTTCTGAATGTGAACACAGCTCCGCCCCTTTCGGCCATGTTTTTTCCATCTCCTATATAAGAAAGTCCTTAGTTACCCCTCTCCACCCATAGCAGTTTTTAATTGCAATGAGATGACACACAGGGTCACAGAGCTAGGGACCCCAATATAGAGAGATGCCTTGACGAGGCCTTGGGGCTCAGTTACATTGATCAATGCGATTGCTAAATATCTCCTTTTTCCTAATATTCATGGCAGGTATGCAATTCATTATTCACATGTTCAAATTAGCAAGTAGCATTTTTCATTGTATATTCCAATATTTGTCCATATGCTTGAGGCATTATACTATTATCTAAGTTTGATGTGCAGCCTTATCCGTATATAATATGTAATTTTTGGCTTGCACTCATAATATATATATTAGTGCTCACTTCAGTTATCCTATTCAGTTATATGTAGTTTTTTTCTGAATGTGAACACAGCTCCGCCCCTTTCGGCCATGTTTTTTCCATCTCCTATATAAGAAAGTCCTTAGTTACCCCTCTCCACCCATAGCAGTTTTTAATTGCAATGAGATGACACACAGTTAGGGTCACAGAGCTAGGGACCCCAATATAGAGATATGCCTTGACGAGGCCTTGGGGCTCAGTTACATTGATCAATGCGATTGCTAAATATCTCCTTTTTCCTAATATTCATGGCAGGTATGCAATTCATTATTCACATGTTCAAATTAGCAAGTAGCATTTTTCATTGTATATTCCAATATTTGTCCATATGCTTGAGGCATTATACTATTATCTAAGTTTGATGTGCAGCCTTATCCGTATATAGTATGTAATTTTTGGCTTGCACTCATAATATATATATTAGTGCTCACTTCAGTTATCCTATTCAGAGAGAATTTTAAGGCATTTTTATTACTTTCTGCAAAGTCAAAAGTTTACATACATTTCTTTAGTATTTGGTACCATTGCCCTTAAACAGTATGACTTGAGTCAAACATTTTGGATATCCTTCTACAAGCTTCTCACAATAGTTGGTAGGAATTTGGGCACATTCCTCCTGACAGAACTGGTTTAACTCAGCCATGTTTGTAGGTTGCCTTGTTCACACCTGCCTTTTCAGCTTTGCCCATAAATTTTCAATAGGACTGAGATCAGGGTTTTGTGATGGCCACTCCAAAACATTGACTTTGTTATCCTTAAGCCACTTTGTAATCAGTTTGGCAGTATGCCTCAGGTGATTGTCAATTTGGAAGACCCATTTCTATCCAAGCTTTATGTTCCTGGCTGATGTCTTGAGATGTTGATTCAGTATTGCCACATAATCTTCTTTCCTCATGATGCCATCTATTTTGTGAAGTGCACCAGTCCCTTCTCCAGCAAAACAACCCCACAACATGATGCTGCCACTCCCGTATTTCACAGTTGGGATGGTGTTCTTAGGCTTCAAATCTTCTCCTGGTTTCCTTGAAACTAATGATGGTCATTATGGTCAAACAATTCAATTTTAGTTTGGTCAGACCACAGGACATGTCCCCAAAAATTAAGGTCTGTGTTCATTTGTGCATTTGCAAACATTATTCTGGTTTCTTTTGGAACAATGGCTTCTTCCTGGCAGAGTGGCCTTTCAGCCCATGTTGATACAGTACTCGTTTCACTGTGGATAATGACAGAATCTTACCAGCTTCCGCTAGCATCTTCACAGGGTCTCTTTCTTTTGTTCTTGGGTTGATATGCACATGTCTCACCAAAACACGTTCATCATCCCTGGTACACAGAAGCTGTGACAGAGTATGAAATGATGGAACAGGGGCTCTTAGGTTCGCCCTCAGACTCGAAAACCTGTGATGTCCCTTATCTCAGAGGTAGTCTTGATGGTAGCCAGGTCTGAGCCCCCAAGGGTGACCCTGACTCCTGTCAAAGCCCTGATCTTACTCCCCCTTTCCCCCATCCTTGGGGTGGGCTGGAAACACAGTAACAGAACCCCACAGAAACAACACAGACAAGGGAGAACAAAAACTCTTACACACTGCACTCAAACACAAAGGAGAAACAATATGTGTACAAGGAAATAAAGAAATAGGAAGGAAGTAAACACACAACAGGGGAACTTCCATCCTACTCAAAAACGCAACTACAGATCACCATAAACAGGATCACCACTAAGACCAGAATCACTGGAGCTACGCTGAAGCTATTATCAGCGCATACTGGAAGAAATCAGTACTTGAAATAGGAAGGAGACAGCTGCATGTGGCAATTAGCAACCTGAGCTCCTAGTTCCCTCTAACCAGTCACCAGGAATTAATCATGCAGGGCTGAAAACCAATGAACCTGAATCAGCCAACGCCCGGCTGTGGCTGAACAACTCTGAAACAACAGATTGCTTGTCAGACTCTGTAGTGTGAACAGAGTCCGACGCCATTGTGCCACAAAGTGTGTGCAGAGCCGAACATTGCATGATAGAAGCCGTCTCCTTCCTGAGTGGTATAATGGCTGAACATTCCCATCTTGCCTATACTTGTTTGTACAGATGAACGAGGAACCTTCAGGTATCTGGAAATTGAACCCAAGGATGAACCAAACTTGTGCAAGTCTACAATTCTCTTCCTAAGATCTTGACTGATTTCTTTTAACTTTCCCATGATTCTACACAATTAATTTTCCTACCCCCATAAAATTCCTCCCTACCATCACTTGGTATGCTCGCTACTGTATTAGTAGATCCACTGGACTGAAGGTACCATACACTTGTCTGAGGGAGTGAACTGGACTGACCACCGAGTCTTCTCTACTGCCACTTAAGGTGGCAGCAGGTACACACGCACAGGTCCTTTAAGAAAAGGAGTGTGGATGAATGCGGACCCTTCGGGCAGAACCAGGAAGCCTGCGAGGTGTACACAGACTCTAGGACATAGTAACATAGACCGGGGACGGGATAGCCACCACAGGACAGCTGGGCAGGTGAGAGAACCTATGTCCCCACTGAGGGAGGAGGGCAGGACAGTGCGGGGATGCTGATATAGGCGTTACATCACTGAAGAAGAGCTTACACATTTTTTCTCAAAATCTCACCTCAACACTTGCACACTTGACCCCCATCCCATCCATGCCACCTCCTCCCCAACCTCACCATTACACTTATCCCAGCCTTAATCCGTCTTTTCATCCTATCATTAACCTCTGGTACCTTCCCTTTTGCTTTCAACCATGCAACAATCACACCCATCCTAAAGAAACCATCCCTTGATTTGACCTCTACTACCAACTATCACTCCATTTCGCTGCTCCCTTTCGCTTCCAAATTGCTTGAACAGTATGTCCATGCTGAACTTTCCTCTCACCTCTCATCTAACTCATTCTTTGACAACCTACAATCCAGCTTCCGTCTACATCACTCTACGAAATTGCCCTGACCAAAATTACTAATGATTTACTGCCAAAGCTAACACACACTTCTCTATACACCTCCTTCTAGATCTGTCATCAGCCTTTAACACTGTCAACCACTCCTTGCTACTACAGATCTTCTGTTCCCTTGCGGTCAGAGACCTTGCCCTCTCCTGGATCTCCTCATACTTTCCAACATCACTTTTAGTGTCTCCCACTCCCACACAGCCTCTTCATCTACCCTCTCTCACGTCTCTGTCCTCTGTCCCCTTACCTTTGGCCTGGGACAACTCATAAAGTCGCATGGCTTTCAGTACCACCTATTTGCTAATGACACTCAATCTACCTATCTGGCCCAGATGTCAATTCTCTCCTGCCCAGAATCCCTGAGTGTCTCAGCCATATCCTCCTTCTTCTCCTCACTTCCTAAAACTCAATGTGGGCAAAACTGAACTAATCATCTTTCCCCCATCTCACTGATGTTACCTACCTGATATATCTATTACAATGAATAACATCAGACTCTCCCTAGTACCTGAAGTCCGCTGACTTGGAGTAACACGCGACTCTGCGCTGTCCTTCATGCCGTACATCAAATCTCTCACCACCTCCTGCCGTCTCCAACTCAAAAATATTTCCAGAATCCGTCCTTTCCTCAACTCCCACTCTACTAAAATGATAGTGCATGCCCTTATCACCTCCTGCCTCGATTAGTGCAACATCATCCTTTCTGGCCTCCCAGCTAATTCTCTCGCACCTCTCCAGTCCATCCTTAACTCTGCTGCCCGACTGATCCACCTTACTCCTCACTATTCCACCGCTTCTCCCCTATGCAAATCCCTTCATTGGCTGCAATTCACAACCGTATCCAATTCAAACTACTAAAGCCTGCTTTACACCTTACGATATCACATACGATATCGTATGCGATCGTACCTGCCCCCATCGTATGTGCGGCACGTTCAATTTGTTGACCGTGTCACACAAACGATTATTTCTCGTCACACGTACTTATCCTTCCATACGACCTCGATGTGGGCGGCGATCATCCACTTCCTGGAGTGGGAGTGACGTTCGGCGTCACAGCGACGTCACGCGGCAGCCGGCCAATAGAAGCGGAGGGGCGGAGATGAGCGGGACGTAAACATCCCGCCCACCTCCTTCCTTCCGCATTGCCGGCGGGAGCTGCGGGACGCAGGTAAGATCTGTTCATCGTTCTCGGAGTGTCACACACTGCGATGTGTGGTATCTCGGGAACACTGAACAACCCGACGTGCAATTTTAAGGAAATGAATGACGTGTATGCGATGAATGGTTTTACGTTCAATCGCAATTGCATGTAGCTGTCACACGGTACAACAACACTAACGATGTCGGATGTGCATCACTTACGACGTGACCCTGCCGACACACCGTTAGATTTGTTGTAGCGTGTAAAGCCCGCTTAACACTGACCTAAAAAGCTGTGCATAATCTGTCTCCTCCATATATTTCTGAACTAATCTCTCGATATATTCACACATGTATTCTCTGGTCCTCCAAAGATCTCCTTCTCTTGGAATCGCTGTCTCAACATTATCGTACATTATCTGCTACGCTTGCAAGCTTCAAACGGAACTTGAAAACCCATCTGTTTAAAAATGCCTAGTTTCTAATGATCCTGCCGCCTCACCACCGCCAGAACTGCTGCCTCACCACTGCCATAGCTTCTGCCTAATCATCGCCCCACATACTGTTTCCTCCCCATTATCCTATAGATTGTAAGCCCGCAAGGGCAGGGCCCTCTACCCTCTGTACCAGCAGGGCTGTGGAGTCGGTAAGCCAAACCTTCGACTCCAACTCCTCAATTTCTTTTGCACCGACTCCGACTCGACGACTCCGACTCCCACATATATTGCTTATAGTTAAGTGAAAAATTTATTGTAGTACAATGTGAACATCAGACATTTAATCATTTTTATGTTACAATAATCAAGATATTTAGATAGACCATAAAATATATTTATTGAAATACAACTTTAAAACACAAAAAACTGTAATAAATTGTAAATATGTAATAGAGTATGTAATATACAGTAGATTACATATATATCTTGTGTGTGTATATATATATATATTACATATTGACATATTGTATTACATATTTCCAATTTATTAGTTTTTTTGTGTTCTAAAGTATTCCAATAAATATATTTTATGTTCTATCTAAATATCTTGATTATTGTATCATAAAAATGATTAAATGTCTGATGTTCACATTGCACTACAATACATTTTTCACTTAAATATAAGCAATATATACTAAATGTTATTTAGTATGTTTTTGTTGAAAACTGTTTTTTGCCACTTACATAGTGTATAATACTATGTAAGTGGCAAAAAAACAGCTTTCAACATAAACATACTAAATAACATTTGTGCAGTCTATGAATTTGTTGTAAGAAATAGAATTGCCTCCATCAGATCCTCCTTCATAGGTGATCTCAAATCTGACCTAATAATTTTAAGGCTAGAGAACAACCTCTCTACACTAATTTGGATTGGAGGCAAAGCCGTAATTTTAGGGCGAAAAGCCGGATGTGTGAAATCGGGGTCCCTCTTGCAGACTATCTCTTATTGCCAAATAAGGAATAACGTTTGGAACACCATACTAAGTCTGAACTGGGTGTAAAAACCTAAAAAAACATACTGGGTTTTTGCACCCAGTTCAGACTTAGAATGGAGTTCCAAACGTTATTCCTTATTTGTTAGTAGTTTTTCGTTTGTGAACCCTCCCCAACCACACCTATTGCCAATCCATATCATACGCATAAATAGCCTGGGCCTCAGCTTCCCATACACGGTAAGTTTTTAACTGCATGAGAGGACACACACAAGCTAGGGACCCCAAGGTAGAGAAATACTTTGGCGTAGTGTTGGGGCTCTATTGCATTGATCAATTCAGTAGCTAAATTTCTCTTGATTCATATGTTCATGGCAGTAATGCAGATTCCATTTTTCACATTTTCACTCTTACATATAGCTATTGGATTTTTCAAGTCAGTATTCACACAGCAGTTTCTGCTATTTCATGTATTCCCCTTACATAGTCACTGGTGTGCATACCTTATCTCCCCATATCTCTTATTGCCAGCTGTAGCGTGTGCACAACACAGCGCATGTGATGAATATGAAAGTGTTTTGAAACAGCTTCAACAAGATCATCTAATCCTAAAGTATCATTTTGCTGTCCTTCTGTTGAAATATCTGTTTGTTCCTCAGTTACATGAACAGCACTGTGGCCTTCCATCTCAAACATACTGATGCTGTTCTTTTCTGACTTTTGTCCTGATGAAGAAGGCGGAGATGCCTTTGAAACGTGTTGACCTGTGAAAATAAAGAAAAGGAATTCACGATATATCTTTGGATTGTGGTTTGTAGCGCAGCATTTAACCCGATTTCTTTTGATCATCCCCCATCTTGTTGCAACATTGGGGCTGCAGCTGACCACTTTTGTATTCATTTACCATTTTCCGTGCTGACAAGGAGTTGTGCCTGTCACAACTGAAGCAGGTGAGTACCTGTCCTATTCCCTGCACCTATCTCTATCGGTTAAAACCCTATGTACGCTTTCTTTCCACAGTTTTTGCTACCACCTCCCTCATTGTGATCTCTGCCGCCCCCTCCACCCTCACTTTGATCTCTCCTGCTCCGTCTGCCCTCAGTGTGATCTCTCCATCACCCTCCCTTTGCTCTCTCCCGCCCCCTGTGTAATCTCTCCCACCCCATCCGCCCTCAGTGTGATCTCTCCCGCCCCCTCTACCCTCAGTGTGATCTCTCCCGCCCCCAGTGTGATCTCTCCTGTCCCCTTCCCTCTGTGTGATCTTTCATGCCCCGTGTGATCTCTCCCGCCCCCTCCGCTCTCAGTGTGATCTCTCCCACCCCATCCGCCCTCAGTGTGATCTCTCCCGCTCCCTCCACCCTCAGTGTGATCTCTCCAGCCCTCTTCCGTTTCAGTGTGATCTCTCACGCCCCCTGTGTGATCTCGCCTGCCCCCTGTGTGATCTCGCCCGCCCCCTGTGTAATCTCTCCCCCCCTCTGCCCTCAGTGTGATCTCTCCCGCTCCCTCCACCCTCAGTGTGATCTCTCCAGCCCCTTTCCGTCTCAGTGTGATCTTGTCCGCCCCCTGTGTGATCTCGCTCGCCCTTCTGTGTGATTTCGCCCGCCCCCGTGTAATCTCTCCCCCCCTCCGCCCTAAGTGTGCTCTCTCCCGCCCCCTCCGCCCTCAGTGTGACCTCTCCCACCCCCTCTGCCTGTTCAGTGTGATATCTCTCACGCCCTCCACCCTCAGTGTACCTCTTCCGTCCCCAGGCCAGTTATGGCCATGTTTCAGGTATGTGTGACATCTGTTTTTAACACAGATGCCACACATACCCATGTCATTCTGTGGTGTTACTCACACAGCCGTGTTTTCACACGGACCATGTGACCCCGCGTGGTCTTGCATGCACACACGGAGACATGTCCGTTTTTTCACCGGTAGCACGGGTGTCACACTGATCACACACTGATTTGATCCGTGTGATGTCAATGTGACACGTACCGGAGAAAACACGTGTCGGAGAAAAAATGAATTTCCTTACTCACTTGTCTCAAGTGCTGCAGTCTTTGGTGCTGCTGTCACATGCTTCCTACCTCCGCTCATTAGACTCATTGCATATGCACTGCACTGAGTAGCTGGAAGCAGCAGCAGTGTCAGGACATCAGCGTCGGGACAGGTGAGTATCCAGCTGTGTGTGTGTGTGTGTGTGTGTACGTGCAGTGACGTCAGATTATCCAAGGAACTCTGATGACACCCCAGTGACACCCGCGCTACAGCTTCATTGTGAACTCTGATTAATCCGTGATGTCACTGCCGCGCCCGCACACACACCCTATTGAGGGCGCCCCTGCGGTGACTTGGGCTGACCTTATGAGGTCTAGGTCACCGCAGGGAAGCACACACCCTGTTGAGGGCGCCCCTGCGGTGACTTGGGCTGACCTTGAGGTCCAGATCACTGCAGGGAAGGATACACAGCAGTGTGTGTGCCTCACAAACATTGGGAAATGTTTGGTTCTCCATTGAATGTACTAGCAGTATGGGATCGACATGGGCCCCCCTAATTGGATTACGGCGAACCAGGATTAGGGCTTTGACAGGGAAATAAATTGGAAAATATGGTGTCTCTTGTCTTTATTTATTGAATAATTTTCTCTTTTTGTCTTTTCATGTTGCTTTTGGGGAATGTTGTGGGACCTCAACATGGATTACGGCAAACCTTTTTTTTTTACTTAAACAAATTGGTGAACGCGGGCTGGAGTCGGGGGGGGGGGGGGGTTTGTTCAAATAAACTTCTTTATTCTCCTTTCACCTACTGGGTTAGTAATGGCTAATGCCAGGGTTTGATGTCAGCTGGAGCCAGCATCAACCCCATAGATATTACCCCGTTTGCCACTGCACCAGGGCAACGGGAAGAGCTGAGTCCAGCACCAGAATTGGCGCATCTAATGGATGCACCACTTCTGGGGCGGCTGTTGGCTGCTATTGTTAGGCTGGAAAGGAACAAATATCCATTGCCCTTCCCTAATAATATCAGCCCCCAGTTGTCTGCTGTACCTTGGCTGGTTTTAGTAAAATGGAGAGGACTCTACGTGAATTAAAAAAATAAATAAATAAAAACTAGAAATTAAAAAAATAAGTATGGGAACCCCTTTATCTTTTAATAACCAGCCAATGTACAGCAGAGAGCTGAGAGTTGCAGCTAGTGTTCCTGTGCTGGATATGAAAAATGGGAATTGGGGGATCCCACGTTCATTGCTTTTTTGTTTTTAATTAAAAAATCAAAATGCTGTAAAACAGCGGGCCAAGCTAGCTATCTCTATATCTACTGAGCTATTCTATCTATTCTTTCTGTCTATTTTATATGTTCTTTCCTATTTTCTTTCTTTATATCTCTATTTTTTATCTTTCTATATCTATCTACAGTGTGTCCACCACCATTAACTTGAGAACGACGGCAGCTATAGGCATAGAAGTGGTGTCTAGGTATAGTAAAGTAGCCATGCGTTACGCAATGAAACCACCTATAGCGCCACCGGGTGGAAAACAATGGAGTTAGCATTTTTATCTCGAAAACGGAACGAGAGAGAAAAAAAAGGGAATTAAAAAATTGTAGGGCATCATCAATTCAATACGAATCGACACCTTGAATACAGAAATGCTATGATATGAAACCCATGACCCCCCCAAAACATTGAACGCTGGTCACACATATGGCGCTCATTTAACTTTGATGTTCAAAGTGGCCACCCTCAGCTGCAATGCACATCTGGACTCTGGACAGCATACTGTGTCTTGCTGCACGTTGTGCAATATGGTAGGTGACACGTTTGCACAAGCATCTGTGATACGTCGTCGTAGGTCCTGCAAAGTTGGTGGAGGGGTCACATACACCTGCTGTTTGATGTGACCTCACAGAAAGAAGTCCAATGGGGTTAGGTCAGGTGAGCGTGGAGGCCACTCCATGCAGCCACCATACCAAATGACTTGTAGGAAGGTCTCCATGAGGTATCGCTTCACATCCGCAGCCTTGTGAGTTGTACACGTTCTAATCATAGCATTTCTGTATGCAAGGTGTCGATTCGTATTGAATTGATGATGCCCTACATCTATGTAATTCACTTTTTTCTCTATCTCGTTCCGTTTTCGAAATAAAAATGCTAACTCCATTGTTTTCCACCAGGTGGCGCTATAGGTGGTTTCATTGCGTAGCGCCTGGCTACTTTACTATACCTAGACACCACTTCTATGCCTATAGCTGCTGCCATTCTCATGTTAATGGTGGACAGGATATGGGTGGACACTATAATTTTTCAGGCTTTGGCCATCTTTTACACATTAAAAAATCCATTAATTTCAGTATCATGCATTTTTTACCGATACCAGTCACACGGATACAAACACGTATGACCATACTGGTACGTGTGACTTGCACCTGTTTAAACATTGACGTCTGAAAGGGACCTCAGTGTGACCTCTATCACCCCCTCCACCTGTTTAGTGTGATCTCTCCTATCCCTTCTGCCCAGTGTGAACTCTCCAGCCCCCTTCCCTCTCACTGTGATCTCTCCCGCCCCCCAGTGTGATCTCTCCTGTCCCCACCACCCTAAGTGCGATCTCTCCCGTCCCCAGTGTGATCTCTACTGTCCCCACCACCCTAAGTGCGATCTCTCCCTCCTCCAGTGTGATCTCTCCTGTCCCCACCACCCTAAGTGCGATCTCTCCCGTCCCCAGTGTGATCTCTACTGTCCCCACCACCCTAAGTGCGATCTCTCCCTCCTCCAGTGTGATCTCTCCTGTCCCCTCCACCCTGTGATCTCTCCCTCCCCCCCAGTGTGATCTCTCCTGTCCCCTCCACCCTCAGTGTGATCTCTCCCTCCCCCAGTGTGATCTCTCCCTCCCCCAGTGTGATCTCTCCTGTCCCCTCCACCCTCAGTGTGATCTCTCCCGCCCCCCAGTGTGATCTCTCCTGTCCCCTCCACCCTCAGTGTGATCTCTCCCTCCCCCAGTGTGATCTCTCCCTCCCCCAGTGTGATCTCTCCTGTCCCCTCCACCCTCAGTGTGATCTCTCCCGCCCCCAGTGTGATCTCTCCCTCCCCCAGTGTGATCTCTCCTGTCCCCTCCACCCTCAGTGTGATCTCTCCCTCCCCCCCAGTGTGATCTCTCCCTCCTCCAGTGTGATCTCTCCTGTCCCCTCCACCCTCAGTGTGATCTCTCCCTCCCCCAGTGTGATCTCTCCTGTCCCCTCCACCCTCAGTGTGATCTCTCCCGCCCCCCAGTGTGATCTCTCCCGCCCCCCAGTGTGATCTCTCCCTCCCCCAGTGTGATCTCTCCTGTCCCCTCTACCCTCAGTGTGATCTCTCCCGCCCCCAGTGTGATCTCTCCCGCCCCCAGTGTGATCTCTCCTGCCCCCTCTACCCTCAGTGTGATCTCTCCCGCCCCAGTGTGATCTCTCCCGCCCCCTCTACCCTCAGTGTGATCTCTCCCGCCCCAGTGTGATCTCTCCCGCCCCCTCTACCCTCAGTGTGATCTCTCCCGCCCCCAGTGTGATCTCTCCTGCCCCCTCTACCCTCAGTGTGATCTCTCCCGCAGAACAGCAATAACGCCCCGCCCCTTCCGGTGACGTCACCCCCTGACTGGAGCTGGAGCAGACATGGCGGCCCGCATAGCGCGGATGGTCCGGAGGCTGCATCTACAGAGGGTGATCCCTCGGCGGAGCGTGTGCGCAGGAGGTGAGCGGACGGGGCTGGTGTATGATGAAGGGCGCAGCCTGTGCATTACATTGCAGTGGTATTCTTGCCTGTTTCCCTGTGTGCAGCTCCCGGCTCGCCCTCCGGTCCTGCCCGCTTCTCAGACACCGAGGTGCAGGGCATCCTGAAGAGGATAACTGGTCTGGACCTGCAGAAAGTCTTCCAGCCCATCACACAGGTGTCCAGGCCGCCCACATACAAGCTGATGACCCAGCAGCAGTATGAAGAGGTACGGTGGCCGGAGAGGGGCAGGGGGCGGCCTGCCTGGAGAAAACGCTGGATCTGCGAGGTCTCGGCAGGTCACAGAACACGGTGGTGATGGCCGATAGATATAGGCGTGAGCAGAGTGCCTTATAGTGACTGGGTCTGGAGCTAGGGGCCGCTACAGTACAACATGGGACCCTTTCAGCTTATATAGTGGGCTCTTGTACCCCTCCTATAAGATGGTGCCAATTGTAGAGGTGCGATGTGCCAGTCATGAGAAATCTAGTGAAGTTATATGCTAATCCTGCTGGAAGTGCAGTGGGGCGTGTCTAGGCATATGCTAATCCTGCTGGAAGTGCAGTGGGGTGTGACTAGGCATATGCTAATCTGGGTGGAAGTGCAGTGGGGCGTGTCTAGGCATATGCTAATCTGGGTGGAAGTGCAGTGGGGCGTGTCTAGGCATATGCTAATCTGGGTGGAAGTGCAGTGGGGCGTGTCTAGGCATATGCTAATCTGGGTGGAAGTGCAGTGGGGCGTGTCTAGGCATATGCTAATCTGGGTGGAAGTGCAGTGGGGCGTGTCTAGGCATATGCTAATCTGGGTGGAAGTGCAGTGGGGCGTGTCTAGGCATATGCTAATCTGGGTGGAAGTGCAGTGGGGCGTGTCTAGGCATATGCTAATCTGGGTGGAAGTGCAGTGGGGCGTGTCTAGGCATATGCTAATCCTGCTGGAAGTGCAGTGGGGCGTGTCTAGGCACTTTACTACTTCCAAGTGCACTGACGTGTCCAGGGAGCAGTGACATTGGAGACAGTATAAAGGTCGGCTAGCCCCAGCTAGGTAAGATACCCCAACCATACTACAGGGGGCAGCACCCCTCTTTGTCATCTTGTAGTGTGTGAATCACCCCGAGGGCTTCGATAGAAAGAACTAAAGAACTACAGTAGAAAATGTAAAAAAAAATAATAATAATGAATGCACGCACAAAAAAAGTCCCACCCCAAACTACAGAATGAACAGCAGATCCACACAGTAGGTTCCGGTGTCATTAGGATAGTTACAGACTGTAGTAATATCATGGACCGGGATTGCTCCAGGCATCAGGCACTTTTCCCCTGAGGATATAGAAGTGTATAATCCACTATTCCCCTATACTCTAGTGGCCATGATGTCCATATATACACCAAGTAATGTGTAGACCTCGCTCTCTGCAGGCCATCCAGAAAGCCGTGGTGGTCGCTCAGCAGTACCTGGAGATGCCACCTATGCCCAGTGAGCGGGAGCCAATAGAGGAGACGCTGGCTGTGGATGAGATCCTTGATGGCACAGATACCGCTAAACTTGTGTTCACGGACATAACCTATAGCGCCCCTCACAGTGTGAGTACCCACTCCAGCCATGGCAGTGAATGCTATCAGACGCTGGCACTTGTCGGGCACTAACCATCACATGTTGTGTTCTTCTTAGGAAAGGTTTATTGTGGTTAGGGAGCCGAATGGTGTCCTGAGGAAAGCCACCTGGGAGGAGAGAGACCGCATGATCCAGGTATATTTCCCCCGGCAAGGTCGTAAAATCGTTCCACCCTCAGTGTTCAGAGAGGAGAACATGAAGGTAAAGATGTCTGGATGTTTCCTCCAGGTCTCCGCTGTTACCAGGGACTGATAACGATCCTGTATTCTTCTCTTCAGCTATTGTTCCAGCAGGACCGACACGAGGAGCTTCTGAACCGGTGCCTTGTGCAGTTTGAGCCCGACGCCGCCGACTACATCAGGGTAAGGGCTCAGGTCAATGGCCTTGAGGCTCTGTGATGTTGGCGCCATCTCTCAAACTTGTCCTCTTTGAAATGCAGATCAGAAACCAGACCTTCGAGGATGTTGACAGACAAGGAAAGTATGACTTACTGCGATCCACACGACACTTTGGCGGCATGGCGTGGCACCTGTGCTCTGAAAAGAAGATTGATGGGCTGCTTGTAGATATGCTTCAGAGAGACTTGTAAGTGTCTTCATAAGGTCAGAGAAATTATTGGGAAAGAAAAACCCATTTGATTCCACTTAAAGGGTATCCAGGTGCTGACCAATGGAAGCTGCAGCCAGAACAGGGGCCTGCAGCTGCTCTGCACTGTGTGACTCCCATAGAAATGAATGGGTGTAAGGAAACTGCACAGGACAGTGAGCTATGCCTTTTCCATCAGTCCAGAGTTCTGGAAGCAGTGCCGCTCGCTTTGCAATGCTTTGTCTGTAACTCCCATTAGCTCCCTCTGTAGTTGTAGGAACAACATAGCTGCCATCCGCTGTCCACAGAGCCCTGCATCCCTTAAGGGGGGGGGCTGTCTGGCCTCACGGGGTCTGCCCCGACTCCCTTCGGGGGGGGGGGGGCTGCCTGGCCCCATGCGGGTTTGCCCTGTCTCTTTGGGGGGGCCTGCCTGGCCCAGCCCATGGGGGTTTGCCCTTCCTTCCTTAGTGGGGGGGCGCCTGGCCTCATGGGGGTTTGTCCTGCCTTCCTTTGGTGGGTGGGCTGCCTGGCCCCATGGGGGTTTGCCTTGCCTTCCTATGGTGGGTGGGCTGCCTGGCCCCATGGGGGTTTGCCCTGCCTTCCTATGGTTGTGGGCTGCCTTGCCCCATGGGGGTTTGCCCCGCCTTCCTTCCAATCATCAAGAGACCAGTGTGTTCCGCATCTATATATTGATGCCAGTGTTAATCTGAAGCTGTGCTGCCACTTGCACTTGTAATACAGATAGCAGGAGAGCTGCCGACAGTGAGAGCTCCGCTTGTGTAACACAACCGTCCACCTCCTGCAGATTTTGGGATCGGCACTGGGTGGGGTGTTCAGCGGCTGCTCTCATTTCTTTGGAGATGCCCCTGTTTAGCTGACACTTCTGATACAACAATAAATCTCTGCTGAGAAAAGCCTCTATCTTCAGTGTGGGGGTAAAGCCGTGGTGGGAGATTTCTCTGCTGCGGATCCCACATCTGCTGCTATGTGTTACTTGCTGATTTTGCTTTGTATTTATTCTATTTAATATTGCAGGGTGAACTCGCCACTTTTCCACAATGGTGTATGCTGGTTTTGTTTCCATGCAATGTGTCTGTCTCCTGCACGTGGCCGCAGCATTTTCAGTGCCCCATACAGATGTATTGTACTCCATTTTGCTGAACCAGTATATGCAGAACCCACTATACGGATCCCATTCCAGATCATCCAATTAAATATACACTAGTTGCTACACAAGAAACTGTCTCAGAATGACTTGTGGGATACCTGATCAATTGCAGTTTGGAGGAACTTTTCCCTATCACGGCAGAGGACAGAGAGTAGTGGAGAAATACCTGGGGTGATAGTCATGTAGGTGGCATGACAAAAAATACATGTCTAGATAGCCCTGACCCACAATTGTAAGTGCCCAGAATGCCCCTTTATGCGCAGTGCCAGGTCTCCATGTTCTCTGAGTGATGGTATTAACATGTATCCAGGAGACCCCTAGAATAATGGACACTGCCTGTGAATGATTTCAGGGTACACTGGTGACTCCGGGGTCTTGCATGACCATGACTCCAGACCTCTACTTAGCGCTGTTCTTGATGACTAGCTCCTCCAAATGCCTTTATTATAGCTCCATACTGTACATTTGCAAATAATTAAAAATAAGTAAATGGAGAATCTTACAATTAGTGTTTTTTGTTTGTCCTAGGTTAGAGGATGGAGTGAGTCTGGTGCGTCTCTATCACATGGTGCATCCGGACACGACGTGTGCCAAAGAGTCCCAGGGGGCCGACGGCAGAGAACTCATTAAGGTATCGCAGCACTGACCTAACATGTAGGGGCTCACGGTTACTCTACAATCCTCACTGACTACCTGAGCAGATTTGATGTTGTTTGGTTACTTCTTTATATCTATACTAGAAGGTGGCCCGATTCGAACGCATCGGGTAGTCTAGAATGTGAATGTAGGTTAGCAGATTGAATAATAAGGTAATGAATGGGCTGGATGGGTTAGGTTTAATTTAGTATTCTTATAATTGTTTATTGGTTTTAAAATGACAAACAACAGAAGGAACAGTTTTAATAGATGAGTCTAATGTTGTCCATGGCTTGTAATGAAAGAAGGCCATGAACAGTGTAAAGTTAAGTAAAAATATGCTGTGATGTGGCCCAATGCTGGTATGTGCCCCCATCGTGGTGTAGCCACCATCCTGACATGTGCCCCCATCCTGCGGGGTAATGTGTGCGGAGTGCGTGGGGGTTGGAGCCGAGCGGGGCCATGGCGCTGAGGACTGCATGGCTGGGAACAGGTGACTATCCAGGTCTGTGTGTGTGTGTTCAGTGTATGTGTGTGTTCAGTGTATACATGCGGAGTTCGGGGGGGGGGAGTGGAGCCGAGTAGGGTAAAGTGCGAGCGGTGGGTATGTGTTGGCTGGGTTGCCGGTCGGGGCTCCGTGTGGGTGCGGGGAAAAGTGTCGGGCATCGTCCTGTCGGCCCGTAGTTCGGGCTCTTAAGTTAGCTAAGCCGTTGGTCGCAGGCTCTTTAGCGCGCGCGCGGTGTGGCAACAGTTGTCACTGTAATGACCTCATTTTGGAGAAAGACAGACAGAATAAGGCAATTTATATAATATTATATATATATATATATATATATATATATATATGTATATGTGTGTGTGTTATATGTTATATATCTATCTGATGTAGTGTAGTAGACGGCATTTTGCCCTCTAAAAACCATAGTAACTTCATCATACTAACATCAGCAGAGGTGTTAAAAATGACAACAGAATGTGGAGAAGGTACCAAAACGAGCAAAAGGCATTGTGTACTGTAAAGTGACTGCAGAAGCGCAATGTAGTCAGGGCAAAGAGGAGGAGGACCTTATAATGTGAGGCAGAAGACGATAGGAGCACGCTCCCTGACACATGCATGTAAGAGGCTGCAGCCCTTAGACAAGCTCCTAGCACCCAGCCTGACTCCGGCAGTGAGGACAATAGAGAGTAGACCTGCAGGAGATCAGCCACAACTGTGTGATTGTAGTACTGGCACCATATAGTCATGGTATGGCAGCCATGTAGCCTCCACTACCTTGCCCTTACATGCCAGTCAGCGTCATCTTTTAAGTTTACATTCTTTTTGCAGTTATTTGTAAAAATGGAAGCTCAGAAGCCCGGCTATCTAGAACTAGCGCTACAAGTCTACTCAGAGTCCGCAGCGGCATCATCCTGACAGGACGGCGCTGGGAAGACATCTGTGTAATGGACTCTGGATCTTTTTCCTGTATCTGTATATTAAAAATGCTTCTATCTGTAATTTCTACATAAAATAAAACAAGAACTACTGAAAACATGTTTAAGAAATTTCTGTATCTATGCCGGCTGTCTTTCTGGCTTCTGTACTCCACCCTTTCCAATTGTTATGTTCGCTTTGTCTTCATGACCTTGAACATTCATATATGTCCTGGCTGAGGAGGAGTTCCCAACAAGGATGTACAAATATGTCCTGGCAATCTCTGAGGGCCACAGGAGCTGTGCCCAGCGTGATCACCACTGGGGACTATGCTTTCCTGACAGCCAAGCCCCGGCTATCACAGTTAGGGACAGACCCCGTGCTGTCCCTGGCTGTCTAACCCCCTAAATTCCGTGACCACTATCAATGGCAACATTTAGGGGATCAAGAGATCGATCATGCTCCCTCTCCGATCCGTCCCCGAGCGATGTAGTCGCAAGGGCCCAATCATTGCCACGGTGATCCAAGGTCATCATGACAACCTGTGGGTCACCAAGCAATGGGAAGCCTCAGGAACCATGCCCTGCAGCATGACTGAGCATTGCAATACAGTGTAGCAGCGATGAGCGCAGTGAAAAATAATGCCCTATATAGGGACTAAGTTAAAAAAAAAAGTAAAAACATTAAAAAGCAGAAAATTATTTTTTTTTTTTTTAATTCCAATATAGGATGTACAAAAAAAAAACCCAACTCCAAAAAACTACATTTGGTATTGCCACATCCATAACAACCCGATCTATAAAACTGTCACAGAAAAGTGGAATAAATCACGACCAAAAGGTCATATATAAATATACTGGTATAGTTGAAAATGTCATCTTGTATCACAAAAAACACTACCATAAAGCTCCGTCATCGAAAAAATAAAATCTATAGCTCTAAGAATACAGCAATGCAAAAACAATTTTTTTTTCTCAAACGTTTTCTGGTATAAAAGCAGCAAAACACAAATTATATAAATAACGTATCGCTGTAATCATACTAAACCAAGGGCTAAAGCTGTCTTATCACTTTTACGACACGATGATCGGCGTTTTATAAAAAAAAAAAAAACAATTACCGAATTGCTTTTTTGTTTTTTTCTTGATTCTGCCACAGAAACCGCATAATAGGAAGTGATCAAAAAATATTGGTGCCAAAAATGGTACCAATAAATACTCCCAACTCATCACGCAAAAAACATGCAATGAATTTTTGTTCACCGCCCAATACTATACAATTTTGTGACACACGTGTGGTGTCCGTATGATCACTGGACTTCTGGATTAATTCATTGAAGGGTGCAGTTTGCAAAATGGTATCACTTGTGGGGGTTTCTGCTGTTCTGGCATCTCAGGGACTCAAATATGGCTCTCTTTCCCTTCAGTTTGCACTTCCTCAAAAGTAGTTTTTGACCACATATGGGGTATTGGCGAAAGAAATTGTACAACAAATTGTATGGTACGTTATTTCCTGTTATTCTTGTGAAAATGAAAGATTTGGGATTAAAGCAACATTTTTGTGGTAAAAATGTATTTTTTTTTTTTTTTAATTTTCACAGCACAACGTTATAAAATTCTGTGAAGCACCTGGGGATCAAGATGCTCACTAAACAACTAATATTCCTTGAGAGGTCTAGTTTCCAAAATGGGGTCACTTGTGAGGGAGGTCTACTGTTTAAGCACATCAGGGGCTTTCCAAACGCATCATGGCATCCACTATCTATTCAAAGACAATTTTGCGCTCTACAATTCAAATGGTGCTCTTTCCCTTACAAACCCTGTCGTGCACCCAAACAGTAGATTTCCACCGCACATGGGGTATACATGCACTAAGTAGAAATTACACAAATTGTAAGCTGCGTTTTCTCTTGTTGCTCTTGTGAAATGTAAAATTTGGAGGTAAAGTAACATTTTTGTTGGAAAAAGGTAAATTTAAATTTTTTTACTTCCACATTCTTTATGTCCTGTGAAGCACCTAAAGGGTTGATAAACTTCTTGAATGCGGTTTTGAGCAGTTTGAGGACTGCAGTTTTTAGAATGATGTCATTTTGGGGCATTTTTTTTGTCTTCACTCCAAATGTGATATGGTCTCTAATACAAAAAATGGTTTTGTAAATTTTGTTGGACAAATGAGAAATTGCTGATAAATTCTTAACTCTTTAACTTCCTCACAAAAAAAAATGTTTAAAAAAAAATGATGTAAAATAGACATGTGGCAAATGTTATTTATTAACTACAGTATGTTGCGGATTATAAGACGCACCCCAAATTTCGAGGAAGCCAATAGGAAAAAAATAATTTTTAATGCTAAAAAAGGTTTTCCCTTTAAAATTTGAGTCGGTCTTATAATCTGAATATATTTTACTGGGAGGTGCGGTGGAGTGGGGGTCGCAGCTGAAAGAAGACACCTGCGCCGCTTTGTAGCCATTTTTCTGAAGTCCATCACGTCGGAAGTGGCGCATGAGCAGATTGAGATCTCAGCTGTCTGCAGCCATTATCCTGTAGCCCATCGCATGCAGTGACCGAAGATCAATGGAGCCTGTATCACGTTGTTGAGGTGAGAATACAATGGGTCTCTTAAGGTCTGACTGCCGTGTTCAAATTATAATGTCATGCGTGCACTTCGAGAATAAAATAACGGACTATGAGTCAGTTATGTCTTTCTCTGATGACCGACGCCAGTGAATTCTGTTAGTTTGTTTTTCTAACAAAGCCTTTTATAGTTCTAGAGAAGTAAAGGGTGTAGACAAAATACAGTCCAATCAAATATCCGAGGCTGGACTCAGGACGTATAGGAATTTGCATAGTCTCTGCTGGATTGGTTGTTCCAAACTTTGGGAATTCCTCTGTTTCTCAACTTTTTGGGCGTTGTCCAGGATGTAGGAGCCATCTTTAAGTTACATGTGCTGACATTTTGTATTAAGGAAAATCACTGAATATGTATGTATGTATGTATGTATGTATATATATATATATATAATATGTTAAGAAACAAAAGCATTCATAAATATGTATTTTAGGTTACAGCAACTAAACTACATACCTGAGTATGAAATGGCTGAATTAAGTGTTTTTGATTCGTTAACACCTTAACGACCCATGACGTACTGGGTACGTCATGGATCGTGTGCGGTTAATCCCCGCCTTCTGCCGTGGGCAGGCGGCGATCCGCGCACATATCGGCTGTTTTCAACAGCTGACGTGTGCCTGCTAGTCGCGGGTGGAATCGCTTCCACCTGCGATTATTAACCCCTTACATCTCGCTGCCAAAATCTGGCAGCGAGATGTATATGCGCGCGGCCATTATTCTGACTTACCCCACCCCATCGAAAGTTACGTGACATAATCACATGACTTAGTGGTTGCCATGGTAGCACAGGGTCATGTGATAACGCCTGTAGCTAAAATGAGTCATTTACTCTCAATGCCGGAATACAGCCGGCATTTAAAGTAAAGCAGCGAATCTGCAGATCTTAGCTCTGTAGCTGTGATCTGGAGATATGGCAGAGCGATCAGATTGCTGATCGCTATAGCCCCCTAGGGGGAATAGTAAAATAAAAAAAAGTTAAAGTTTTAAAAAATTAAAAGGAAATAAAAAAACCCTAAAAGTTCAAATCACCCCCTTGAAAATTAAAGGGTTAAAAAAATGTACACATTTGGTATCGCCGCGTTCAGAAATGCCCGATCTATCAAAATATAAAATCAATTAATCTGATAAGTAAATGGCGTAGCAGCAAAAAAATTCCAAACGCCAAAATTACGTTTTTTGGTCGCCGCACGTTTTGCGCAAAACGCAATAACAGGCGATCAAAACGTAGCTTCTGCGCAAAAATGGTACTATTAGAAACATCAGCTCGAGATGCAAAAAATAAGTCAAAACTGAGCCATAGATCTCGAAAAATGAGAACGCTACAGGTTTCGGAAAATGGCGCAAAACGTGCAACACTTTTATTGGACAAAGTTTTGATTTTTTTTTTTATAACCCCTTAGACATGAGTAAACCTATACATGTTTAGTGACTACAAACTCGCACCGACCTGAGGCATCACACTGACACATCAGTTTTACCATATAGTGAACACGGTGAATAAAATATCCCAAAAACTATTGTACAATCACACTTGTTTTGCAATTTTTCTGCACTTGGAATTTTTTTGCCGTTTTCCAGTACACTGTATGGTAAAACTTATGGTTCCATTTAAAACTACAACTCGTCCCGCAAAAAACAAGCCCTTATATGGCAAGATTGACAGAAAAATAAAGTTACGGCTCTCTGAAGAAAGAGAGGGGAAAAAACGCAAAATGCCCGGGGGCTGAAGGGGTTAATTTTTATCCTTAAGAACGTCACCTCAACACCCTCTCCACCCAGCCTCTGGTCCGCAGCAAGCCGTGCTGCCGCCGCCTTCTTTCAGTTGCGACCCCACTCCACCGCGTCCCCTACTAAGCTATATCTCGATTATAAGATGCATCCCCATTTTTTTCCCCCAAATTTGGGGGGAAAAGTGCGTCTCAAAATATGGTATTTTTTGGATTATATGTGACAGAACTCTCTTGTTTTAAGACAACATACCCACGGATTTATCTGGATTTTCCAGATAAAACTGCAGATTTTTAGCAAGTACAGACACTCCCCATGTTATTCTATGTGATTTGGTGGAGTGCTTTACCAATGCTGTGGTATGTGTAGCTGTGGAATATGCTGCGAGTGTCCCGCAGCTGCACATAACTACATGTCAATTATTCATGCGGAAATATCTGCAGATGTCCTGCCTTTCCACTATGGTGATAGAGGGCAGGACTTCTGCAGGTGTTTCTACACTTGTCCCGCAGGTTTACCGCAACAAAAATGCTCGAATCTCGCAGCAATGGATAGCTGCGGATTCCGGGGAGCAGCTGCGGGAAACCTGCGGCAAAGTCGGCGGGTACATTATCCCGTGGGCACATAGCCTAAGGCAGGGGTGGGGAACCTCCAGCCCGCATGCGGCCCGCCATGACCTTTTATGCGGCCCCCGAGCAGATTCCCGGGGGAGGAAGTGCTCGTGCTGTCACCGCAGTTTTGCAGGCCGCCGGCCCTTTAAATCCACACATCGCTGCTTGTGCGCACCAATGTGTTCTCCTACCAATGTGATCAGGACTTACTTTGTGGGCGGGTCCCACAGCAACCTCACAACTTCCAGCAGTGTGTCCGTCACTCTGCCCTCAGGAGCTCTGTGCCCGCCTTCTCCTTCCGATGCGGTGTGTCTCCAGCGCCTGCACTCCGGTGATGTGAGTGCGATGCTGTTGTGAGTCCAGTGCCGGCCCTCTGCTGCTCACCCATCCAGTGCTTTGTGCCTCCCCACCCCAGTTCTGTAAACCCTCTCCCCCAGAGTTGCGTGAAACCGTCAGCGCAGTGTGCCCCCCAATGCTGTGTATCACCCCAGGTTGCGTCGTCCTCTCCCCCTCAATGATGTCAGGGTCCCCCAGTCCTGTGTGCAGCCCTCCAGTCCTATGTGCAGCAGCCCATCCCCCAGTCCTCTGTGCAGCCCATCCCCCAGTCCTGTGTGCAGCCCCCCCCCCACAGTCTTATGTGCAGCCTATCCCCCAGTCCTATGTGCAGCCCCCCCGTGATGTCTGTGCCCCCTCCAGTGGTGTCTGTGCACCCAGCCCCTCTTGTGATGTGTATGCCCCCAGCATCTCCAGTGATGTGCATGCCCCCTGCGTCTCCAGTGATGTGTATGCCCCCTGCATCTCATGTGACTTACACATCACATTGGAGATGCTGGGGGAATTTACATGTCACCAGCCCCTTGTGTAATGTATGTGCCCCCAGTGTCACCTGTGATGTATATACAGTAGTCCCAGCGTCTCCTATGTAATGTATATACAGCAGTCCCAGTGTCTCCTATGCGATATATATGTACCTTCAGCATCTCCTGTGATGTATATACAGCGTCTGTTATGTGATGTATATGATTTACCAATCATATTATCACAAAGAGTTGACTGCTCCAGATGGAGACAAACCTGAAAAATCAGTTGTGAGAAGAAACATGATTAGTATCACCAAACATCACAGCCGCACCAAAGAGAAGCCGCTCCGGCCATCATAGTAGGGGTGAGTTAATTATTTCACCAAATATAGCAGGGTCATTTAAACATTGATAATTTTGTGCGGCCCCCGAAGGTTGGTAGAAATTTCCAAATGGCACCCAGCAGAAAAAAGGTTCCTCACCCCTGGCCCTCAAAGTTGCTTAATTTTCAAAATGTTTAGCAAATATCCATTTTTTTCATTAACGCAAAAATATCGTTCTTATATTACCACTATCATGAAGTACAATATGGCTATGTGCGCACTCTGCACCGCACACAAAAGGTTCGCTTCAGAGCGCAGCTGAAAAGCTCCGTTCTGAAGCGCCTGGTGCCTGCAGAATTCGTGCGCTCTGCATGCTGCCTCTCCCTATAGACAGAACGGGCGCTGCATGCAGAGCGCACGAAAGAAGTGACATGTCACTTCTTAGAACGCACGCTTCGGGCAGCAGCCGAATCGCTGCGTTCTAATAGGCCACGTGCGCACGTCTCATGCACAATCTTCATAGATTGTGCTGGGGACGCAGGACGCATGCAGTTACGCTGCGGTGCAGAACGCAGCGTAACTGCAAGCAATACGCACACGTGCGCACATAGCCTTAGTCTTGAAAAAAATAATCTCACTGGGATCCATTGAAGCATTCCAGAGTTATTAACAAAGTGACACTGGTCAGAATAGAAAACTTGGCCTGGTCATTACCAATTTTTTTTAACTGATTGGTTGTTTAGTTTCTCCCCCTTAGGCTATGTGCCCACGGGGACAGTGTCCTGCGGATATATCCGCAAGACATTCCGCAGGAGCTCCCAGGAAACAGCACCACAACTTTTGTCTGTTTCCATGCTGCGGAATGTCCTGCGGATATGGTGCGGGCATTCTGCATTGAGGATACAGTACCATGGCTTCGGCACTGCATCCTCAATGCAGAACAAGTGCTGCAGTGATCGGGGGAGTTCATACTTACCTCCATCACGCAGCACCTCGCTTTCCGGCAGCCGGGGCACTCTCTCAGCGTCTTCAGGAGAAGGTGGGCGGGCCTGAACTAGCTTCGGCTGTCACATGACCGGAGCTCGTGCAGGCTCCGCCCACCTCTTCCTTCCTGTACCTGGATTCACCGCGCTCCTGTACACCGGACGGAGAAAGTGACTCCAGTGAGGCAGGTAAGTATATGGGACCCTGCGGAGAAATCCGCAACAATAATTGACATGCTGCAGATTTTTCTGCACGGAAATCCGCACAATTTCCGCTGCGGAAAAATCCGCAGCGTGGGCACAGCATTTCCCAAATGCCATAGAAATGGCTGGGGAGTAGCTGATTTCGGAAAATCTGCGTCTTTTCCGCGAGAAACAAGCGGCAAAATCCACGCATTTTCCGCAGTGTGGGCACATAGCCTTACACCATAGTGCAGCAGTACATGTTTGTACTGTTCTTTACCTTTTGCCAGTAAAAATATTGAAAGTGATTTACAGCTTTCACCTGCTATTTCTTTGTCGCTCCATTGGGAGACCCAGACAATTGGGTGTATAGCTTCTGCCTCCGGAGGCCACACAAAGTATTACACTTTAAAAGTGTAACCCCTCCCCTCTGCCTATACACCCTCCCGTGCATCACGGGCTCCTCAGTTTTATGCTTTGTGTGGAAGGAGGCACACATCCACTCATGCATTCTCAGATTAGTTATATCGGTGGGAAGAAAAGAGGACCCCCACGGGGCCCCCGGCATGTTCCCTTCTCACCCCACTATGTCGGCGGTGCTGTTAAGGTTGAGGTACCCATTGCGGGTACAAAGGCCGGAGCCTCATGCAGTTTTCCTTCACCATCCCTTAGTGGCTCTGGGAGAAGTGGGATCCTGACCGGTCATCCATTCACTGGGACCAGGCTCCCTCCGCAGCCCCTGTGGGAATCTGCCGGACAGGAGTCTATTCATCCTCAGGGACCGGGCCCTGCATCTATAAGGTACTCTGTGTCCCCATGGGGACTGTGCATGGAGCGCCTTCTTCCCGGACGCTGCAGCAGCTGCTGATTTGTGAAGACCGGCGGACTTCCGCGCCGACCGCGCCTGCTTGTCGGCCGCAGTCTTAAATTTAGTCCCCGGCTTCATCGCGGCCTAGTAGCAAAAATCCCGCCCCCGGGCCTGCCTGTCAGGGGTAAGGGCGGGACGGCCGGCCTGACGTCGGATGTGAGGGCCGGAGCATCCTGTATGTTTCCTCCCCCCTCACTGATCACTGTGGGGACCCCAGATTCCCGCACTTTTTCTAGCACCGCCCACGGCTCCACTCCTCCCCTGAGAGCTCCGGCAGCCATGTTTTTGGCATTCTGCCGGTGGAGGATTATCAGAGAAGAGCTCTGCAGCTCTGGGAGACCTAAGGCAGGGAATCTGGAGGACACACACTCTGCTTTTTAGCGGTCGGTAAGCCACACCGGTCACCCGGTGCTGGTCCCCCTTAGGGTGCCGGAATAGATACGTATTTATATACATATTTCTGTTCGGTCGGGCTGTATACCCCTTCCCATATACCCTCAGTGATCACTCTCCTAGGAGACAACAGCATGTCGTCCACAAGGAGCAAAGGTGCTAAGGCACAGGGTTTTTTTGCGACCTGTACCTCTTGTGGGGCTATGTTACCTGCGGGTTCCACCTACCTTCACTGTGAGCAATGCTCGACCCCTGTTTCGCTTGCTCAGCCGGAGCCTCGGTCACTAGTGGGCCCCTCCGCTCAGGTAGACCCCCCTGCTCCCCCTGTCCAGGCGGCAGGGACAGAGTTTGCTACGTTTGCTGAGAAACTCTGAGTCACTTTCACAATCCATGGCTCAGTCTATGGACAAATGGTCTGCCAAGCTGCTAGAAGCTTTGCAGTCCAGACCGGTCCTTACACAGGCCCCGGCCCCCGTTGGATCGTCGCCTCCAGGCCCCTCTCGGTCCGCGCCGCAGCGCGCTCCCAGGTTGGGCCCTAGGTCCCACGCAGGGGACTCCTGCCCGGACCACAGTCCCAGACCGACTAAGCGGGCCCGCTGGGAATCTTCCCCGACTTCTTCACGCTGCTCGGGTTCCCAGCTTGAGGACTCTCTGGAGGACGAGGCGGACGTCGCAGCTCAGGGCTCTGAACCTGACGACGCCCTCAATCTTGATACACCTGAAGGGGACGCCTTAGTTAATGATCTTATCTCGTCCATCAACCAGGTGTTAGATCTGTCTCCCCCGCCTCCACCTGTAGAGGAGTCAGCTTCTCAGCAGGAGAAACACCAGTTTCGGTTCCCCAAACGTACACGGAGTGCGTTTTTCGATCACTCTAACTTCAGAGATGCTGTCCAGAAGCCCAGAGCGGTTCCGGACAAGCACTTTACTAAGCGCCTTACTGACACACGTTACCCCTTCCCCTCTGACGTAGTTAAGGGTTGGGCTCAGTGTCCCAAGGTGGATCCTCCAGTCTCTAGATTGGCGGCTAGATCTGTGGTATCGGTGGCAGATGGTTCATCGCTAAAAGATGCCACTGACAGGCAGGCAGAGCTCCTGGTAAAATCCATCTATGAAGCCACGGGCGTGTCTTTTGCCCCGGCCTTTGCAGCCGTGTGGGCACTACAAGCTATCTCAGCTTGTCTGGCTGAGATTAATGCAGTCACACGTAATTCTGCTCCGCAGGTTGCGTCTCTGACTTCTCAAGCGTCAGCTTTTTCTTCCTACGCCATGAACGCAGTCCTAGACTCTGCTAGCCGTACAGCGGTGGCATCTGCTAATTCTGTGGCAGTCCGCAGGGCCATGTGGCTGCGCGAATGGAAGGCAGACTCGGCCTCCAAGAGGTTCTTAACCGGTTGGCCGTTTTCTGGCGACCGATTGTTTGGCGAACGATTGGATGAGATTATTAAGGAATCCAAGGGAAAGGACTCCTCCTTACCCCAGTCCAAACCTAAGAGACCTCAGCAACGGAAAATTCAATCGAGGTTTCGGTCCTTTCGTCCCTCCGCCAAGTCCCAATCCGCTTCGTCCAGCAGGCCGGAGAAAGGCCAGAGGAACTCCTATGCCACGCCCCCAAAAGGCTGCCGGAGGCGCTGCCTCCAAGGCGGCCTCCTCATGACTCTCTGCATCCCTGAACCGCATCCTCGGTCGGTGGCAGGCTCTCCCGCTTTTGCGACGCCTGGTGGCCACATGTTCAAGACCGATGGGTGAGAGACATTCTGTCTCACGGTTACAGGATAGAGTTCAGCTCTCGTCCTCAGACTCGTTTCTTCAGAACCTCTCCGCCCCCCGCTCGGGCCGACGCACTTTTTCAGGCAGTGGACGCTCTGAAGACAGAAGGAGTTGTGATCCCTGTTCCCCCTCAGGAACATGGTCGCGGCTTTTACTCCAACTGTTCGTGGTGCCAAAGAAGGACGGATCATTCCGTCCCGTTCTGGACCTCAAACTGCTCAACAGACATGTGAGCACCAGACGGTTTCGGATGGAATCTCTCCGCTCGGTCATCGCCTCGATGTCACAAGGAGACTTCCTAGCATCGATCGACATCAAAGATGCTTATCTCCATGTGCCGATCGCACCCGAACATCAACGCTTCTTGCGTTTCGCCATCGGGGACGAACACCTTCAGTTCGTGGCATTGCCTTTCGGCCTGGCGACAGCCCCACGGGTGTTCACCAAAGTCATGGCATCCGTTGTGGCGGTCCTACACTCTCAGGGCCATTCGGTGATTCCCTACTTAGACGATCTCCTAGTCAGGGCACCTTCTCAGGTGGCGTGTCAACACAGCCTTACAGTCGCTCTGGCGACTCTCCAGCAGTTCGGGTGAATAATCAACTTCCCAAAATCCAAGTTGACACCGACCCAATCACTGACTTACCTCGGGATGGAGTTTCATACACAGTCAGCGGTAGTCAAGCTACCGCTGGACAAACAGCTTTCTCTGCAGGCAGGGGTGCAATCTCTTCTTCGGGGTCAGTCATACCCCTTGAGGCGCCTCATGCACTTCCTGGGGAAGATGGTGGCAGCGATGGAGGCAGTGCCGTTCGCGCAATTCCATCTGCGGCCACTCCAATGGGACATTATCCGCAAATGGGACAGGAGGTCGACTTCCCTCGACAGGAACGTCTCTCTGTCCCTTGCAACCAAGACGTCTCTTCAGTGGTGGCTCCTTCCCAATTCTCTATCGCAAGGAAAATCCTTCCTACCCCCAACCTGGGCTGTGGTCACCACGGACGCGAGCCTGTCAGGGTGGGGAGCGGTTTTCCTCCACCACAGGGCTCAGGGAACCTGGACTCCGGTAGAGTCCTCCCTTCAGATCAATGTTCTGGAGATAAGGGCAGTGTATCTAGCCTTATTGGCTTTCCATCGGTGGCTGGAGGGCAGACAGATCCGTATGCAGTCGGACAACGCCACTGCCGTCGCATACATCAACCATCAGGGCGGCACGCGCAGTCGTCAGGCCTTCCAGGAAGTCAGGCGGATTCTGCAGTGGGTGGAAGCCACAGCCTCCACGATCTCCGCAGTTTACATCCCGGGCATAGAAAACTGGGAAGCAGATTTTCTCAGTCGTCAGGGCATGGACGCGGGGGAATGGTCGCTTCACCCAGACGTGTTTCGAGAGATCTGTCGCCGCTGGGGCACGCCGGACGTCGATCTCATGGCGTCACGACACAACAACAAGGTCCCGGCCTTCATGGCACGGTCTCAGGATCACAGAGCTCTGGCGGCGGACGCATTAGTTCAGGATTGGTCGCAATTTCGACTGCCTTATGTATTTCCTCCTCTGGCGATGCTGCCCAGAGTGTTACGCAAGATCAGGTCCGACTGTCGTCGCGCCATTCTCGTCGCTCCAGATTGGCCGAGGAGATCGTGGTACCCGGATCTGTGGCATCTCACGGTGTGTCAACCGTGGGCGCTTCCAGACCGCCCAGACTTGCTGTCACAAGGGCCGTTTTTCCATCTGAATTCTGTGGCCCTCAACCTGACTGTGTGGCCATTGAGTCCTGGCTCCTAGCGTCTTCAGGATTATCTCAGGATGTCATTGCCACTATGAGACAGGCCAGGAAACCAACGTCCGCCAAGATCTATTACAGATCTTGGCGGATCTTCTTATCCTGGTGCTCTGATAATGGTTTTTCTCCCTGGCCGTTTGCCTTACCCACTTTTCTTTCATTCCTTCAATCCGGAATGGACAAGGGTTTGTCACTCGGCTCTCTCAAGGGACAAGTATCGGCGCTCTCTGTATTTTTTTCAAAAGCGCCTGGCCAGGCTTCCGCAGGTCCGCACGTTCCTGCAGGGAGTTTGCCACATAGTCCCACCTTACAAGGGTCCGCTGGAACCCTGGGATCTTAACAGGGTGCTAACGGCTCTTCAGAAACCACCTTTCGAGCCGCTGCGGGATATCTCTTTATCACGTCTTTCGCAGAAGGTGGCATTTCTAGTGGCAGTTACATCACTCCGAAGAGTGTCAGAGCTTGCAGCGCTGTCATGCAAAGCCCCCTTCCTGGTTTTTCACCAGGATAAGGTGGTTCTGCGTCCTGTCCCGGAATTTCTCCCTAAGGTGGTATCTCCTTTTCATCTCAATCAGGATATCTCCTTACCTTCATTTTGCCCTAATCCAATTCACCAATGCGAAAAGGATTTGCACTCATTAGATCTAGTGAGGGCACTCCGGTTCTACGTGTCTCGCACGGCGCCCCTGCGCAGTTCAGATGCGCTCTTTGTCCTTGTCGCTGGCCAGCGTAGGGGTTCGCAGGCTTCCAAGTCAACCTTGGCTCGGTGGATCAAGGAACCGATTTTTGAAGCCTACCGTTCTTCAGGGCTGAAAGCCCATTCTACCAGAGCCGTGGGTGCGTCCTGGGCATTGCGGCACCGGGCTACGGCTCAGCAGGTGTGTCAGGCAGCTACCTGGTCTAGTCTGCACACTTTCACGAAACACTATCAGGTGCATACCTATGCTTCGGCAGACGCCAGTGTAGGTAGGCGAGTCCTTCAGGCGGCGGTTGCCCACCTGTAAGAGGGAGCCGTTTCGGCTCTTTTTATCGAGGTATTCTTTTACCCACCCAGGGACTGCTTTTGGACGTCCCAATTGTCTGGGTCTCCCAATGGAGCGACAAAGAAGAAGGGAATTTTGTTTACTTACCGTAAATTCCCTTTCTTCTAGCTCCTATTGGGAGACCCAGCACCCGCCCCTGTTCCCTTCGGGCTGTTTGTTCTTTTGTGTACACATGTTGTTCATGTTGAATTGTTCTTTTGGTTCATGGTTCAGTTCTCCGAACATCCTTCGGATTGAATTTACCTTAGACCAATTTATAAGTTTCCTCGTTCCTGCTTTTGCACCAAAACTGAGGAGCCCGTGATCCACGGGAGGGTGTATAGGCAGAGGGGAGGGGTTACACTTTTTAAAGTGTAATACTTTGTGTGGCCTCCGGAGGCAGAAGCTATACACCCAATTGTCTGGGTCTCCCAATAGGAGCTAGAAGAAAAGGAATTTACGGTAAGTAAACAAAATTCCCTTCCTTTGGTCTTAATTTGCTTGTATTTAAAGAGAACATTTCATCAGAAACCTATTGTGTAAAGCACCACTCCAGTGTTTTTTCTTTTTTATTGCACCACTGGAGTGATGCTTTAAATGTAAGTCCCCGGCCCCGAGTCTCACTCTGTCTACATCTTCTGAGTGCCACTCCAGTTAGTCTTCTACAGTTTCTGACCTTCCTGAACGCTTAAGTGTTTCCTGTAGCACAGGAGTGTTTCACGCTTAAGTGTTTCCTGTAGCACATCAGAGGTCACATCTCAATATAACTCTATGAGAGCCTCATTCTGGCTCTCATATACTTGCATTGGGAGCTTGTGATGTAACTTCTGACTTCAGCCAGTCAGAAGTTGCGATCACAATGGCGCCGTGGGACCAGATCAATACTGATAAAAATTTAAGATGCTGGAGGATGAGTATAAGACCGGAGGCAGGGACTTTAGCTTTAAAGCGCCACTCCAGTGCTGAAAAAAAGACACTAATGTAATGCTTTAATTCATGTTTTTATAATAAATGATAAAATAAAAAAAAATTACTACCTATCTAAAATCATTGTGAAATATTGCAACTGTCACAGCAATAGGCCTCATATTCCTGACTTTTCAGCAGATTATCAGCACAGACTAAAGTCAGCTTCTGGTGATAGTCCAGATTGCTGCACCATCATTATATAATATAAAATAAAAATCTATAATTTAAAAACATAAGAAAAACTCAGTCACTTGCTAGATTCAATTTATTGGCGATACATTCCCTTTTATTTCTCTTCGCTTATTCTGGGGTCTTTGGGTGCCTAGTTTTCTATAAAGTTATGGTCTGAAGCTGCAATATTCTAAACTTACAATAATCGTCCCAGAACAAATTAACACTATAACTTAAGAACCGTTGACTATGTAACACTCTCCTTGAAGCCTATAGCTATAGTTTTCTGTATCCCCCAAGAAAGAGGAGTCATATGCCCAAATGAGAGCCTTAATTTCCTAAAGTTTATACTGTATTTCTAGTGACAATTCAGGCATAGACAGTGTTTATATAAGCATGCTCATAAAGCTTGGGAACTCATGCCATTTGTGACCGGTTCTCCCCCATGCTTTACACTGCATCCCTGCCTAAATTTGCTTTTGTGTATAAGAAGAAATCCAGCATGAAGTCTGTACATGAAGAGTTGGTTACTAAGATAGCAATAAAAATTAACTATAGAAAACATTAGTTTCATTTATAATAATTATTATTCATTTATATATTTGATTTGAGGGTGGCTCAGTGGTTAGCACTGCAGTCTTGCAGCGCTGGGGTCCTGGGTTCAATTCCCACCAAGGACACCATCTGCAAGGAGTTTGTATGTTCTCCCCATGTTTGCGTGGGTTTCCTCCGGGTTCTCCGGTTTCCTCCCACACTCCAAAAACATACAGTTAGGGACCTTAGATTGTGAGCCCCAATGGGGACAGTGTTGCCAATGTATGTAAAGTGCTATAGAATTAATAGCGCTATATAAATGAATAAATTACACAGAATTGTTTGCCTCCTAAATATTTCTTCATTGTAAAGAGAAAAGAAATGTGAATAAAATGTAACCTTTATTATTGATTGTTTTTAAAACATAATACATTTTACGATGACTATAGGAAAGCTACTCCCTGTGCCATATTGTGAGGCCGAGATACTTGGTTGAATTGCTTTTAATACCCTTATATGTATTGGCCAAATTATACCTAAAAAGTAGCCAAAGAGCCCTTTAATATAGTTTGCTACCATGAAATCCTTATAGAACGCTGAAGGAGGCATTTATTAGGTATTAATACTCTTTATATATAATGAAGAGGCCTGAATCTGGAGTCTACTTCATTATTCATCCCCGACAATGTTGCAGCACTGATTATATGGTCTTATATAAATAGTTATTTAATATATTAGCACTTATATTCCTATTATGGGAGATGTAATGCTTTTGCTAATATTGGTTGTAAATTAGGACAATGCTGTGTACAACGATAAACCTGCAAATTAGAGCAGGAGTAGACAGACGCTGAATAATGGCATAAATTGTAACAAACGGTCAGTGGATCAAACACACCATCAGCCCCTGCGCAGGAATGAGTGGACGCGCTGTGATCCTGCCCCGATTTATATCACACCATCAGCCCCTGCGCAGGAATGAGTGGACGCGCTGTGATCCTGCTCCGATTTATATCACACCATCAGCCCCCTGCGCAGGAATGAGTGGACGCGCTGTGATCCTGCCCTGATTTATATCACACCATCGGCCCCCTGCACAGGAATGAATGGTCGCGCTGTGATCCTGCCCCGATTTATAATCACACCATCGGCCCCCTGCGCAGGAATGGTCGCACTGTGATCCTGCCCTGATTTATATCACACCATTGGCCCCCTGCGCAGGAATGAATGGACGCGCTGTGATCCTGCCCTGATTTATATCACACCATCAGCCCCCTGCACAGGAATGAATGGTCACACTGTGATCCTGCCCTGATTTATATCACACCATCAGCCCCCTGCGCAGGAATGAATGGACGCACTGTGATCCTGCCCTGATTTATATCACACCATCAGCCCCCTGCGCAGGAATGAATGGACACGCTGTGATCCTGCCCTGATTTATATCACACCATCAGCCCCCTGCGCAGGAATGAGTGATCGCGCTGTGATCCTGCCCTGATTTATATCACACCATCAGCCCCCTGCGCAGGAATGAATGGACGAGCTGTGATCCTGCCCTGATTTATATCACACCATCAGCCCCCTGCGCAGGAATGAATGGACGAGCTGTGATCCTGCCCTGATTTATATCACACCATCGGCCCCCTGCACAGGAATGAATGGACACGCTGTGATCCTGCCCCGATTTATATCACACCATCAGCCCCCTGCGCAGGAATGAATGGACGTGCTGTGATCCTGCCCTGATTTAAATAACACCATCGGCCCCCTGCACAGGAATGAATGGACACGCTGTGATCCTGCCCCGATTTATATCACACCATCAGCCCCCTGCGCAGGAATGAATGGACGTGATGTGATCCTGCCCTGATTTACAGTTGAAACCAGAAGTTTACATCCACTATCTATAAAGACACATCTGCATGTTTTTCTCACTATCTGACATGAAATCAGAATAAACTTTTCCCATTTTAGGCCCTGTGCGCACACAAAAGTTATGTTTCTTCAGCAAAAAACGCACCTCTGGCAGAAAAACGCATCAAAAAGAACGCATGCGGTTTAACCGCAGTTTGGTGCAGTTTTTCCCTGCATATTGTTTTTTTGTTTTTTTTTTTTTAATATTGTCAATGGCAAAACAGGGAAAAACACAGGGACCTGCAGAAAAGAAGCCACATTGCTGCTTCTTTTTGCTGCAGAGTATCTGCATCAAAACCTGTAAAGAAAAAAAGAAGCAACGTGCGCACAGCAATTTGGATTTCTCATAGACTTTGCTGGGCAATGACTGCAGGAAGTTTATGAACACAAACTGCAGCAAAAACCCAGTGTGCGCACAGGGCCTTAGATCAATTAGGAACCAAAATTTTTTATATTTGCCAAATGCCAGAATAATGAGGGAGAGAATGTTTTAATGAGAGTGAGGGGTTGTACACAAAGGGGAAACAGTATGAGGGAGGGCGAGAAAATGGACTGTAAAAAAAAAAAAAAAAAGCTTATGAAGATAAAATAAGTTGCAGGATAGAAGCTGTGCAGTTGTGAAGACAGCAGCACTATGGATACACACAGACAACACAGCCAGCCTCTACTATTAGGAGACAATCCTACAACAGAAAAATCTGAAACGTGGGTCAGACTGCATGTAAGGGTGTTGTAAAATTAAGGAATTAAATTGCAGACAAACTTAACTTAAAAAAAATGGGGTTTTTTGCGCTTCATTGAGGGACACAATGAAGCAACTAAGAAAAAAAGGATTGATTTTTTTTTTTTAAGAGTTTGTCTGCAATTTAATCCCATGGTGTATGCTTCTGCCACTGGGAGGCAGCAGTGTACATCTATGGTTTCCTGTGTCCCCTAGTGAAGACTACTAATGTAGAAAAGGATTTATGCTAATTCCAAAAATGCTCTTTTCTCTGACGCCTCATTGGGGGACACAGGACCATGGGTGTTATACTGCTTATCCATAGGAGGACACTAAGTAGATGCAAAGATGTTAGCTCCTCCCCTGCAGTATACACCCCCTGGCCCAGCCAGGCTACTTCAGTTTTAGCTTAGTGTCTATTAGTGATGGGTAAAATGCGATTTTTTTGGTGAGCCGGCTCTTTTGGATCGGCTCACCAAAAAGAGTCGGCTCTTTTGGCTCCGAAAACGGCTCTTCATTTCCTATTACCTTTGGCTTTAAATTTGAAGCCCAATTCTGGTATGTTTTAACCCATGATTGTATACGTTTTAGTAAAAATCTACACATGTGCCAATTTATGACATAAAACAGAATAGTTTCCAGAATAACCAGATTTTATATTATTTGCTGTAAAAACTTTAACAAACACAATGTTTGATAAAAAAAAAGTGCAGAAATCAAACAAGTGCAATTCAATGAGCTCAACACTACTGGCAATTGTATGCAAAATCGGATGTGATGTGAGAGTGCTGTACTGCCTTGTATAGGACTAGTTCTGTGCATGAAGTTGGTCCCTCAGATTGGCACTGCTATCATGTAACAGGGGCTGCTGGGAGGTTATTCACCAGAAACAACAGAACCATTCCAAGTTGCACTAGCTAATGGTGCATTTACACAGTCGATGCAGCCCCCGAGCCTGCGATCCAGTGATGCTCAATCCAGCATCGCGGATCATTTGTTCTCTTCCATTCAAGTGAATGGGAGAAAACAAGGGACGCACATTTACATCCGCTGTTTCTCCCTCGCTCAGCGAGGATTTACAAGCTGGCGGTAAATAACTAGAATCAGGCTAAATCCAGATGTCAGTGTTCCTTTAATAAAGTGCCTGACTGCTGCTTGCTTGTCACAGATTGGAGGGGGCGGGGCTGTGAGTCAGTGCCATGTGCGGCAGCAGGAGGAGCATTCTCAGTCTCCTGGATAAGATCAGAGTGACTACTGCCGGGAGGGCGGGGCCGAGAGGGGCGGGGCAAGAGGGGAGAGGCGGGGCAAGAGGGCAGGGGCGGGGCAAGAGGGGCGGGGCTGTGAGTCAGTGCTATGTGCGGCAGCAGGAGGAGCATTCTCAGTCTCCTGGATAAGATCAGAGTGACTACTGCCGGGAGGGCGGGGCCGAGAGGGGCGGGGCAAGAGGGGAGAGGCGGGGCAAGAGGGGCGGGGCTGTGAGTCAGTGCTATGTGCGGCAGCAGGAGGAGCATTCTCAGTCTCCTGGATAAGATCAGAGTGACTACTGCCGGGAGGGGCCGGGAGGGGCGGGGCAAGAGGGGACTGACTGTGGAAGGGAACTGGCAAAGAGCCGTTTACATTTCAATTGGCTCCCTGCCAGGAGCCAACTCATATGATTCACTATGAAGAGCCGGCTCTTAGAGCCGGCTCATTCAGGAGCTACCCATCACTAGTGTCTATAGGAGGCACATCTCTGCAGACTACTGCAGCAAGAATTTTTTGTTTTTAGAGGGCGACGGTTCCTTCGGGGACAGATTTCCCAAAACCATCAACAGGCGGAAACGCGGAGTATCGCCTCCCCGTACCCCCTCCTGCGACGCTGGATCTTGGGCTGTTACTCACTGGACGACAGGTCTCATGGCATTGATTTTCCAGAGCCCAGAGCAGATGAAAACTTCCTCAATCCCTCTTGCAGGCTCTGAGTTGATACACGTTCTGCACCAAGTGTGACCAGGCATCAGACTGCCATCTCCACAGGAGCTGAGGTGAGATCATTCCGATTTTTCCGGAGCACAGAGCAGATGAAAACTTCCTCAGTCCCTCTGGCAGGCTCTGAGTTGATACACGTTCTGTGACCGGGCACAGCAGGCGTCAGAATATACACACTGGCTCCCTGACAGGAAATTGGAGCAAAGGTCACACTGACTGGATGCACATGGGCTGTGATTGCAGACTCCTGCATAGCATTCCACCTGTGGCAGGGGGAGGGGAGAGCTCCCAGGATTCAGTGCACCTGCAGCTTTGGTACACTTATAGAGGTTTTTCTGTCCACCATTATTTTGCAGGGCTGGAGGAGTGAAGGTGAGTCCCTTCCCACCATTTTTTTTTTTTTTTTGTTTATTATATTTTCTCATGCCTTCTTGTCAGAGCTAAGCCACATCCCCTCCGACACTCGATAAGCCACGCCCCCCCACACAGGAACCCTGCAGAGCATTGCTCCCTCTTGTTGTGATCAGAGCCTGTGGGCGTCTCTCAGAGCTGGCTTCCTCCTTCCCACAGGAACTGTGGCACAGGAGGAGGGGGGGGGGGGGGGGGGGGGGAAGGGCCATCAGTGTTCTGGGTGAGTTATAGCCTCACTTGCATATTAGCTATGCAGACCATTGCTCCCTCATTACAATCAGTTTGTAGCTCAGCAGCCAGGGGCTGCGGTCACGTTTTATGCCCTGCACAACTACAGCAACAACTATAAGACGCTGAGCTACTAGGGGATGATAGCACCTCTTCCTTCTGTGAGTCTGGTGCCCCTGTAGCTTACGCCACCACCGCAGCAACCGCTGCCAGCCCACAGCCTACGGCTCCCAGTCCCCCGGAATGGGCACAGTTCCCAGAACCTGGTGCTGGCTATGCAACATCATCCTCACACCCCTCGGGGCCCCTGGACAGAACGCAGCCTGATGATACCTCTATAGAGGGTCCTTCTGATAAGAATCAGCCCTCTGCTTCACCGGTTGCAGATCATAAAAAGGGCATGACCCCCATGGTTCTCCATCTGGGGTACACAGATGGGGTTCTCCCACCTGTTCTGCGGTCTCTGAGGAGCCGGAGGAAGGGGAATGATGTTTGTACCAAGATGATTCCTTGGTTTCAACCTCCCCGAGCGATCAAGCTGTGATGGACTTATTGCAGCAATCAACCAAAACTCTGCATGTGGAAGATCTCCCATCCACTATTACTGACCCTGCGGTCTCCTTTAAAAGGGTGAAGAAACTTCAAAAAAAAAAAAAAAAAAGGGATTTTAACGCCGCTTCGGTATCCGTAAACTCATGGATTCCCTGTACCCCTTTGGCTTAGCTGTCTCTAAGGGCTGGGCTGATCCGGCCTCGGTGGACCCTCACCCGGCTTCCGCCTGCCTGAAGGACCACTCCTGTCTTTTACTTGATGGATCCTCCTTCAAGGACCCGACAGACAAGTGGAGCAGCTCGATCGCACAGGCACCAGGACTACCAGTTTACCTCAGACCCTCACAGATGTAACAGTTCACATTGCTGCGGCGGCAGAGTACCTCATGCAGGCCTCCCTCGGCGCTGCTACCTGCGCAGTTATTGCTGCCTCAAATACCATAGCCATCCGTAAGGCCCAGATGAACGTTTGCTGATCATCTGGACAGGTTCATTTTTTGTCTGACGCCACGGGAGGAAAAGAGTACCTCCCTCCCCCAACTCTAGCCCAGGATGTTTTTTACTAGACACGCAGGGCCCGACCTTCTCAGCCCTCCTCGAGTCCACCTCGTCCTGGCAGTCTAGACAAAGACTGAGGAGTCTCATCCTCCTCCATCTGGGCCGCCGCCTCAGACCACAAATGGGTGTGATACCTTGTGTCTTCCGGTTACCACATTGAATTCTGGACCCGATCCCCTGGTCAGTCTTTTCTCTCAAACCCCCCCAAAGGCTCCAAAACACCACAAGGCCTTCTCAGCAATCCACTCCCTCCAAATGGCAGGGGTGATGGTACCTTTTCCGGACGGCGAGAGGTTCAAGGCCTTCTATTCCAACCTCTTGTGGTCCTCAAAAAAAGGACGGGTCAGTTCGTCCTATCCTGGACCTCTAACACCTGAGCAAACATGTGCACGTAAGGAGTTTCAGAATGGACTTCCTAGGGTCCATTATTACCTTTATGGTCAAAGGAGAATTCCTTGCCTCTCTAGCTATCAGGGACGCGTACCTGCACATACCCATCGCTCCAGCTCACCAAAAGTTCCTCCGCTTCGCGGTTCAGGACTTCTTTTTTTTACATGTGTGGCCCTACCCTCGGCTCTGCCACAGCACCAAGGGTCTTAACTAAGGTCATGGCGGCCGCCATGAGTGCCCTTCACGCCAGGAGAGTGGCTGTTCTGCCTTGCTTGGATGACCTTCTCATTAAGGGCTCAACCAGCGTGCAGATCTCTGTGGGCACCCTATCCCGCTTAGGGCGGCTTCTAACTCCAGTCAAATCATCCCCGGTCCCGTCAAAATCCGTCACCTTCCTGGCCATGTCCCTGGACACTCTTCGGGGCTTGATATTTTCCCCTCAAGACAAGGCGACTGCTCTACAACAAGCGGTACACTGCCCTCTACGTACTCCTCTCGCTCCATACGATTCAGTATGAGAATGCTAGGTAGGATAGCGCCGGCTATAGAGGCAGTGCTGCTCGCTTAGCCACACTACCGCCCACTGCAGCTTGCGCTTCTAGCTGCCTGGGACAAGACCCCCTTTTCCTTGGACGAACTTTTCACCTGACACCTTCAGTCAGGTATGCGCTTTGCTGGTGGCTTCAGTCCTCTTCCATATCGAGGAGGAGTTTTTCTCCCCCAAGTGGACTGGCTTCTCTTGATCACGGACGTCAGCCTCTTAGTCTGGGGAGCAGCGTACTGGCTCCACACTGCTTCGGGACGTTGGACACCCCAGGAGTCTTCCCTTCCCAGAAATCATCCTGAAAATCAGCGCGATCTTCTCATGCTCAGGTCATTCCCCCCTTCTGCTAGCAGGTCGTTTGATTCGGGTCCAATTCGACAATGCAACAGCTGTGGCGTAGGTCAATTGGCAGGGAGGTACCAGCAGCAAGAAAGCTTATCTCGAGGTCCTTAGGATCCTCACCTGGGCCGAATCGACGGGGGGTCTGTGTTTTCAGCGTTACACATACCGGGAGTAAAGCACTGGGCGGCGGACCTTCTAAGTCGCCAAGGCCTGGCTGCCGGAGAGTAATTTCTCTACCCAGAAGTGTTCCCACACATCTGCACTCACTGGAGTACACCAGACGTGGATCTAATGGCCTCAAGGTTGAACGCAAAGGTACCCGCGTTCTTAGCCAGGTCACGTGATCCACAGTCCATTGGCGCGGATGCTCTAGTCTCCTGAAGTCATTTCAGTCTGCCTTACATGTTTTTCGCCTCTGTCCCTGCTGCCGCGAGTAATCAGGAAGATCAAGGCAGGAGGAGTCCCGGTGATACTAATAGCACCGGACTAGCCCAGGTGCGCCTGGTATGCTGAATTAGTACAATTGCTCATGGCGCCTCGTAAGCATCCCAGACCTACTGACCCAAGGGCCCATTTCCCATCAGAACTCCAGAGCCCTGAAGCTGACGGCCTGGCCATTGAGACCTGGACTTTAACAAGAGCGAGATTCTCTCCTGCGGTCATCTCCACCATGTACAGTGCCCTCAAGCCGGCCTTCATCCCGTTTTTACCACCGTACGTGAAAAACGTTCCTTTCCCAGTGCAGGGAATCTAATGTCCAACCTATGCCTCTGGCGATCCCCAGAATTCTTGATTTTTTTTTTTTGCAGTCAGGTTGCAAAAGGGGTTGGCCCTCAGCTCCCTTAAGGGGCAGGTTTCATCTCTCTCGATATTCTTTCAATACCGCCTAGCTTGCAATCCGCAAGTCAAGACTGTCCTCAAGGGTGTTTCCCATCTAGTTTCCCTGTATAAAACGGTCGCTGGACCCATGGGACCTCAATCTCGTTTTGGACGGTATCCAGAGGTCCCCTTTTGAACCTCTTAAGGAATCTTCTCTTGCGCTTCTCTCCTGGAAGGTAACATTCTTAGTGGCGATTACGTCCATCAGACAAGTTTCGGAACTGGCAGCACTCTCTTGCCGCGAACCCTTTCTGATCTTTCATCAGGACAAGGTGGTTCTACGCCCCCTTCCGGATTTTTTTCCAAAGGTTACTTCCCCATTTCTAATGAACGAGGACATTGTTCTGCCTTCCTTCCGTCCACACCCAGTCCATAGGGTGGAAAGGGTTCTATATTCGCTAGACCTTGTGAGGGCTCTCAGATATTACGTACCTAGGACAGCCCCTTTAGGAACATAAAAAATAAGGAATAACGTTTGGAACACCATTCTAAGTCTGAACTGGGTGCAAAAACCTAAAAAACATCACTATGGGGAGATAAGGTATGCACACCAGTGACTATGTAAGGGGAATACATGAAATAGCAGAAACTGCTGTGTGAATACTGACTTGAAAAATTCAATAGCTATATGTAAGAGTGAAAATGTAAAAAATGGAATCTGCATTACTGCCATGAACATATGAATCAAGATAAATTTAGCTACTGAATTGATCAATGCAATAGAGCCCCAACACTACGCCAAAGTATTACACTACGCCAAAGTATTTCTCTACGTTGGGGTCCCTAGCTTGTGTGTGTCCTCTCATGCAGTTAAAAAACTTACCGTGTATGGGAAGCTGAGACCCAGGAACATAGACTCCTTGTTCGTCATTCTTGAAAGGCCTAAGAAAGGAGAGGCAGCTTCATAGGCAACACTGGCTCGCTGGATTCGCTCTGTGATCCAGGATGTCTACCGCTTGCAACGCAAGCCCATTCCTAGTGGGCTGCGGACTCATTCCATGCGAGCAGTTGGCGCCTCTTGGGCCATTAGGCATCAGGCTTCAGTGGAACAGAGGTGTAAGGCTGCGACCTGGTCTTGCCTACATACTGTTTCAAAGCATTACTGAGTCCATACCCAGGCTTCGGCTGAGGCAAACCTAGGTAGGAAAATACGTAATTACTTACCGGTAATGTGTTTTTTCTAAACCCATGACATCACCACGAGAGAGAGGATCCGCCCTTCAAGGACAGGAAACCTCCAGAATAAAAAGGGGCGGCACCTCTCCCCGCATCAGTTGGTTACAGAGCATGAAAGGACCTCAGGAAGAAACAATGTTATAACATAGCCAGCACCAACATGAACCACGTGTAGCTAAAATACTGCCAATTTATCCACATGCAGGGAGGGAATATAAGGGTGCTGTCATGGGTTTAGAAAAAACATATTACCGGAAAGTAATTACGTATTTTTCCAGCACCCATGACAGCACCACGAGAGAATTACAGAGAACAAGGAATATTCTAAGGGGGGAACTACAGATTACAGAACCGATCTCCCCAGGTGAAGCCAGTAAGGATAAGGCCAACCTATAGTGCTTATAGCAAGTGGAAAGTGAAGACCATGTGGCCCTGTGGCTTACAAGCTGCTCAATGGTGACATACGATCTTGCAGCCCCTGGGCTGATGTCATTGCCCTTGTGTAGTGAGCATCAGACCTGCAGGCACATACCTACCACGAGCCCAGTAGGCGAAGAATTGGCTTCTCTGATCCACCCACCAAGTGGATTTAGAAGTTTAGAGCTCTTAGCTATTACCCTGAAAGAAAACAAACCGGACCAGCCTCTTCTGCATACAAATATTCCATAAGGTAACTGCTAACGGCCAGGCAATGCCCCCTCCATGTCCTGATCTTTTGGACTAACAAAAAAGGATGGAATACCCATCCCATTTGAATTATGAAAATCATGATTTACTATCAGGAGGGGCAGGATTCAGGATACCGTATCCTTGAAAGCTGAGTAATGGTAGAACTAAGATAGGGCCTAGATGTTACGAACCCGACTCGCTGATGTGAAGGGGTCCGGAAGTTGGTTTCAGGGATGGATTATTTAAGCGACATGGACTGTAAGGATAAAGAAATTGGTGTGCACTCTGCCCTGATGAGAGAAATATAATTGAGGTGCTAGTGAGAGGACCGAGGTCCGAGTTACAATATATATGGAAATCACTGCACTCTCCTTGATTATAAGAAGGTATCAACAGATTTGTTTTTTGTGCCAAGAAAATTTTTTTTTATTTCATTTATACATAAATCTCTTTCAATTATTAGATAGACTAAGTGAAGAAACTTAGTCTATCTAATAATTGAAAAAGATTTATGTATAAATGAAATAAAAAAATTTTTTCTTGGTACAAAAAACGAATCTGTTGATACCTTCTTATAATCAAGGAGAGTGCAGTGATTTCCATATATATGGACTGTAAGGAAGCAAGGGGGCTTCGGCAGGGCCGATAGGACGAGATTAAGATCCTATGGAAGCAAAGATAGATTGCTCATAGGGCTAGACCATATCCTAATGAATCGGGAATCCAGTGGTCTCCCATCAGGACATAATTGAACCAGGTTGCAAGAGCCGATATTAGAACTTACTGACCTACACAGTGTGAACCCTTCTGGAAGCACTCCAAGAGTACCATAACTGGCGTTGGTACAACTGGGTTCGCCCATGGGAGACAAGAATTTAGTCCAGGCTTTTTTTTTTTTTTTGTCGTTTTGTAACCGGCTTACTACTCTGTAGAAGAGTAGGGACTAGAACAAGAGAGAACTCTCTGATTGGTAAGGTGACCTGTCAAAAAACCATGCCGTAAGATGCAATATGCCTGACATGGGGTGAAGATCTGGACCCTGAGTGAGAAGCCCTGGTAGTTTCAATAGGACCCCTGGCCTGGAGGAAGACTATGTATCAGGCAATAGACTCATGGTGTGCCAGGCCAAAAAACGGGGCTATCAGGATCATTACTGCCCTGTCCCCCCTGGAGTTTTTCTTCAAAACGGGTGAAAAGGCCATGAGTGGAAGTATATCAAGGCTGAAGCTCCATTTGAACAGCAGGACGTCCACCGCAGGAGGTTGATCCCTTGGAGTTAGCGAATAGAACCAGTGAACCATTTTGCAGGACACAAGAGGCCCATTATCGGAACACACGTAACGGAAAGCTAATTGAAAATGGACTGACTTAAGACCCATTCGCAGTCTCAACTTGCTGCGGCTGAAAAAGTCCGCCAGATTTCTTTTCCCCATACAGAACCGGAGAGGGATGATATAAACACTCTGCTAAATAAAATTCTGCCTGCCATATCCATGAGCACTCTTGACCAACATGCCTCCAGTGGATGAGGCATAGTATCCTCGCCTGATTTAAGAGGATTTTAACCGGACGACCAGTCAGGTAGGGCAGGGACCGGCCCACTGCTCATTCTACAGCCAGCAAAGTTCTGATAAGTTTGAGAAAAACATGGGATTTACTTCCAGACCACACTCCTCGGACTGGGTGACCGCAAAGGTGAGCTCCCCTTGTGCAGACTTGCATTGGTAGTAAGCACCTTAGGTTCTCAGGGCAACCGAAGCATGTTTCTTTAGCACATTGGTTAACCAGCAATGCAGGGGTTCGACTGTGCTGGAGTGTAATGCATTTGTTCAATGATCCCCAACAATCGCTAGATACCACAAGACGTCCCACTAAAGGTTACTATGGTTCATGCCTGGTCCCATCAAACTGCCGCAATGGTGGATGTAAGGGAACCCTACAGGGACATTGCTCTTGCGAGAGACAACCCTGGGGCCTCTGGTGCCTGACCTATGAGTACCAGAAGATTCTCCAGCAAGGAGTCCGGAAGACGAAACACCTGAGCTTCTGAATCTAAGTGAGCCCTAGAAAAGTTCGGACCTTCCTTGGACGCAATCCTGATTTCTCCCAGTTTACGAGCCTTTCTTGTGTTGGCAGGGAAGAACCCCCTCCCGCATAAGGCGGCACGATGACGGGCAGGCCTGCCGTCAAACAAGAAGTTGGCGAGGTAAGGGTTGACAAGCACTTCCTTTCCCTGGAACGTCTGGAAGGGTTGCCTACTGGAAACGAACATTTTTTTTTTGTTTTTTTTCCCCATAAACAGGCTACGCTGAGAAACTCTGAACTATGTGGAGCTGGACATGATAATATGCATCCTTTCACTAGTGTTATGTGAACACCTGGAATAAACATTGCACACGGGACCTCTGTGACTCCATACTGAACTCATTATGATGAGAGAACTGTTTGCCAGTCTGGTTGAGGCCGCAGATGCGACTAAGGAACGCTGCAGCCCCTTGATAGAAGAGGAGAGGGAACATGATTTGTCTAGGGGCTCCTCGGGTAGCTGATCCCTCGCACTACCAGGGACCTTGCCGTGTAAGTAGCTACAATAGCCGGGTGCAAAGCCACAGCTGAAACTTCCCATCCTGAGAAAGCGTAGGTAATTGCATCCAAGAATGATTCAAGGCCCTACAGTTCTCATGATTTGCAGAACCGGGGATTGTCCGACAATCCCCTCAGCTGGTACTTGTCCAGTCTCAAACTGTATAGAAGCTGTGATCTGACGAGGGCAGGTACATTCAGCTCAGAGTGGCCAATGACTTTTTGATACATTGGTAGCAGCGACAGCCAGCTTAAGGGGCCCTGTTGCAGAATGGACAGGCTGCTACCTCAAAGGGTATTCTGGGTTGGACTCTGCCTATCCGTCTGCTTCCATTATGTAGCAATGAGGGACTATACTTAACAACAACCGGGAGGCATTTCATTTCCCTCTGCTAGGCCACAACATATAAAAACTGAGGTTTTGTGTTTTTATTTTTTTTCTGGGTGTCAATTCAGGGACGCCCATTGTGGGCCTGACCACATTCACTAGTCACCCATTGTGCTCCATAGAAAAGTATGAACAACCTGAGTCACTGTCGGACATGGAGGCGGAAGCTGAAGAATGACATTCACCATCGGGCCTGTCTAATTCCCCATAAGCAGGGAAGGCAGGTCTGGAATTCTTAAGACTATGACATTTGATTGATAAGGAGCTAAGGATCAAAGATGCTGCAAAACAGTCAAGCCAACATTGGGCTTGTTGCCTATAGCAACCAATTGCAGCGCCGCTAAGGGAGTTCCTGAACTCAACACGAATCCAAGACCACCCCTGATAGGGTATGCATAATACCTTCCTGGCACCGCTTCTGAGACCAGGGAACAGACAGCTCCTGATTACAGGGAGCGAGGTCTGGTTAGTAAAGTGTATCCATTGAGTCTGTCCCAGATATGAAAGAAAAACAGGCCAGCGTAGCTCTGAACAAAGTGAACTTTCATGAATGTCACTTACCACTCAGATGCCAAGAGGCGGAACCGGGTTAGAAGGAGTTAGCTGATCAATCTCCTCTGCAGGCTCTGGGCATTAGTCCTGCTGGACTTTAGACTCCACTAATTGGACCAAGTGCGGTTCCTTCCAGAGCATCCCATCTGCGTCGAGGCTTGCATTTTTGTTGCTCCATCTGAGTGGCAGCCTGTGCTGTGTGTTAGTAGCAGAACTGGAGGTTGTGTATTTCAGTGACTCATTTTTACTCCTTTTTTTATGTCACGGATGCTCACATCTAAAGGGTTAATCAGCCATTCAGAGAGACCAACCCGATAAGAGCCATCTGAGTTCAGAAACTGTCAGCAACCTGCCCCCCGTCAGTGACAGCTGTCAACACAAAGCCGGCACTGTGTTATAGGGATTTTGTTGCTAAATGTAGAGGCAGCCCCACACCAAGGGTCTGCAACACTAGGCCCGCAGACCATATGCAACCCAGGAAGCTGCTTCCAGCAGCCCGGGGACACGTGTATTCCACCGGAGGGGTGAAGCCATCGGTTGCCTCACCTCAGCAGAGTCTCAGCACACACCGCCATTGTCACTTCCGGGAGATGACGTCAGTCGAGCGTCATTCGAGAACCCAGAGACGATCTCGCGCCTGCGCACACTCACCACTCGGCAGCGGCCATCCCCAAGATGGCGTCCCCGTTGTCGCTCCTGCCCAATCGCCCGAAGTGGCAGGGCAGAGAATTGGTAGGCCCCGGAAGCACACTGCGGAAACACCAGCGCACTCATCCACTTACCTCCGGGCAGGTAAGACTGCATCACTACTCCTGCATCGTTGGAGCGTGGGAGGTACCGTCAGTCACAGGCATAGCCCCCGTGGGCTGCTGTGGTGCGTCCCCAGACCTGCTGGTAGGCGTTGCTACTCCCGGGTGAGGGCAAAGAAGCAGGTCGACGCCGACACACACAGGTACAGCCCCCGTGGGCCTGCTGTGGTGTTCCCTTCAGCACCTCAGCCGGCCACAGCAGGACCCATGTCGCTGCCTGAATCGACCGGCCAGGGCTGGAATACTTGGAGACTTCGACCTCTAAGGGCCATCTTGAACTGCCGCTCCTGGAGGTTCCCTGTTCAAGACAGGAAACCAAACTGATGCGGGGAGAGGTGCCGCCCCTTTTTATTCTGGAGGTTTCCTGTCCTTGAAGGGCGGATCCTCTCTCGTGGTGCTGTCATGGGTGCTGGAAAAATTCTGCAAACGATAGTGGAGTACCTATCTCAGTAGGCGCTCCTGGCTATCTGGGACTGGTTCCTAGTCCTTGGGTTGCTTTATTGTTTACCCACCCATGGACTGCTTTAGGACGTCCCATGGTCCTGTGTCCCCCAATGAGGTGTCAGAGAAAGTAGGATTTTTCTGTACTCACCATAAAATCTCTTTCTCTGAGTCTTCATTGGGGGACACAGGACCATGGGTTATGCTGCTGTCACTAGGAGGCTGACACTAAGTAAACATAAAAAGTTAGCTCCTCCCTAGCAGTATACACCCCGAGCCGGAGGCGGGCTCAGATCAGTTTGGTGCACAAGCAGTAGGAGGAGTACCAGAATCACCATACATAAAACAAGTTATAACTAAAATAATGCAGCCGTGCGAACAAGAGGTCTATGAACATAAGACCGCTGAAAATAGCAGGCAAATGCAATTAAACAACCAAAAAACCAAAGCAGAGTGGGTGCTGTGTCCCCCAATGAAGACTCAGAGAAAGAGATTTTACGGTGAGTACACAAAAATCCTACTTTCTCTATCGTTTCATTGGGGGACACAGGACCATGGGACATCCAAAAGCAGTCCCTGGGTGGGAAAACAGAAGCCCGCAGATAGGAAGAAAACAACGACCTCCCTTGGCAGGCTTGTACTATAATTGAATGCTGTCACCCTATTACAGGTGTGCAACTGCTGCCTGCAAGACCTTTCTCCCAAAACTAGCATCTGCCGATGCTTGGGTGTGAACCTGGTAGAACCTAGTAAAGGTATGCAGGCTAGACCAGGTGGCGGCCTTGCAGACCTGGTCGGCCGACGCCTGATGCCTAATCGCCCAAGAGGCTCCCACTGCTCGGGTAGAGTGCGCCCTTACCCCCCGCGGCGGAGACTTGTCCCGAATCCGATAGGCCTCTGATATGGCGGAACGAATCCATCTGGCAATTGTGGCTTTGGATGCAGATTCACCCCTCTTGGGACCAGAAGGAAGGACAAACAGACCATCCGACTTACGGAACGGCGCGGTTCTGGAGACATAAATTCTAAGGGCGCGCACCAGGTCCAGGGTGTGCAAGGACCTCTCCAAGCTGTGAGAGGGGCCAGGACAGAAGGACGGAAGAACAATTTCTTCGTTAAGATGGAACGGGGAAGACCACCTTTGGGAGAAAGGCGGGATCTGGCCGGAGAACCGCTTTGTCCTGGTGAAAAATCAAAAAGGGAGCACGACAAGAGAGAGCTGCCAGCTCTGACGTCCTTCGAATAGAAGTGATGGCAACGAGGAACACCACCTTCCAAGACAGGTGAGAAAGGGAAGAATCCCGCAAGGGCTCGAAGGGGGGACCCTGAAGTGACCCTAGGACTAGATTAAGGTCCCACGGTTCTAGAGGCCGACGATACGGCGGGGCCAGGTGGGCAACTCCCTGGATGAAGGTCTTAACCTGTGGGCGAGAGGCCAGTGGCTTCTGAAACAGGATTGACAAAGCAGATACCTGGCCCTTTAGTGTGGCGAGCGAGAGACCCTCATCGAGGCCCGACTGCAAGAATGCCAACAGGGAAGGAAGGGAGAAGGCGAGAGGAGAAGAAATGCTGTGCTCTTCACACCACCTGAAGAAGACCTTCCACGTGCGGTAGTATATTCTTGATGAAGATGGCTTCCTGGCTCTAATCATTGTCTGTATCACTCTTGAAGAAAAACCAGCCTGAGCTAGAACCCAGAATTCAATGGCCAGGCCGTCAAATTTAGGACCTTTGAGTTCTGATGGAAAAGAGGTCCCTGCTGTAGGAGATCTGGACGGTCTGGAAGGCGCCACGGAGCGTCTGCGAGGAGCTGAGTGAGTTCCGCGAACCATTCTCGCCTGGGCCAGTCCGGAGCCACCAGGATGACTGGTATTCCTTCTGCCTTGATCTTCTTGAGTACCCTCGGGATCAGAGGGAGCAGAGGGAAGATGTACGGGAGACTGAACTGGCTCCACGACATGGTGAGGGCGTCGACTCCTAAAGCCAAGCGGTCGCGGCACCGCGCTACAAATTGCGGAACCTGACAGTTGAACCGGGAGGCCATTAGGTCCACATCCGGAACTCCCCATCTGTCGCAGATCTGGTTGAAGACTTCCCGGTTGAGGGACCATTCGCCGGAGGCGAGGCCTTCCCTGCTGAGGAAGTCCGCCGCCCAATTGTCCACGCGCCTGGGATGTGAACCGCTGAGATCAGGGAGTGATGACACTCGGCCCAGTGCAAAATCTTCCTGACTTCTCGCATCGCCCCACTTCTTGTGCCTCCTTGGTGGTTGATGTACGCCACCGCCGTCGCATTGTCCGACTGGATCCTGACCGGGCAACCCTGTACTAGGTGCCGAAACTGCTGCAAGGCTACCGGATGGCTCTTATCTCCAGAATGTTGATCGGGAGACAACTCTCCCGCGGTGTCCATCGGCCTTGCGCTGTGTGATGCCGAAACACTGCCCCCCAGCCCTGGAGACTGGCGTCGGTGGTCACTATCTTCCAGTGGAGCGGGAGGAATGACCTTCCTGACGCGAGGTTGCGTTGATTGATCCACCAACGGAGTGAGTGGCGGGTCTCCGGCGAAAGATGAAACCTGCGGTCCAGAGAAAAGGGAGATCTGTCCCACTTCTTCAGCAAGGCCAGCTGGAGGGGCCGGAGGTGGAACTGTGCAAAGGGTACCGCTTCCATCGCCGCCACCATACGACCGAGGACTCGCATGCCGAACCTGATGGAAACTTGGCACTGACGCCGGAGAGCGCGGAGGCCTCGTTGCAGGGAGGACATCTCCTGTGTGAGGAAAACTCGCCCTTGGGTGGTATCGAATACCATGCCTAAAAAGGAGATCTGTCGGGCCGGGGTCAGAGAGGACTTCTTCCGATTGATCAGCCACCCTAACCGTGAAAGGGTGTCGATCGTGACCTGAACCCCAAGACGACAGTCCTCGAAAGAAGAACCTTTTATCAACATATCGTTCAAGTACGGGATGACCATAACACCCCTGGAATGTAGGACGGACATGGCAGCCGCCATGATCTTCGTAAAGACCCTGGGGGCGGATGCGAGGCCGAAAGGAAGAGCCGTGAACTGGAAGTGGTCTTCCGCTATCGCAAAGCGGAGGAACTGTTGGTGAGAGGTGGCTATAGGGACGTGAAGATAGGCGTCTTGAATATCCAGCGATGCCAGGAATTCGCCGACCTCCATGGACGCGATCACGGACCGGAGTGATTCCATTCGAAACGGCCGAGGCCTCACCGACCTGTTTAGAAGCTTTAGGTCGAGGACGGGGCGGACAGAGCCGTCCTTCTTGGGGACCACGAAAAGGTTGGAATAGAACCCTTGAAACGTTCTGCGGGAGGGACTGGTACCACGACTCCGGCTCGGAGGAGGGAGTCTATGGAGTGAAAGAACGCGCGAGCCCGCGCGGGAGACTCGGGAGGGCGAGATAGGAAAAAACGTCTCGGTGGCTTTGACTCGAATTCTATTTTGTAGCCTGATGTGATGATCTCTCTGACCCAGGCATCGGCGGTCAGGGGGATCCACACATGCTGGAAACGAGACAGACGCCCTCCCACGAGTCTGGCGCTGTTGCGCGCCGACCGCAAGTCACTTGGAGGAACGTCGGCGGTAACCGGAAGAGGATTTCGTGGACTGGCGGGGACATGAACGCCAGGCGGGATTGGTCTTGAATGACGGGGTCCTCCTGTCTCTCGGAGGAGAGCGGCTTTTTCGCGGCTGGGGAGTGGAGTTGAAGCTGCGAAGGGGCCGGAAACGAGCGGTGGGGCGCCGATTCTGGAAGCGCTTGGGGCGCAATTGGGGGAGAGATGTACTCTTTCCTCCCGTTGCATCGGAGATCAACTGGTCCAGCTTATCTCCGAAAAGACGTTCCCCTAGGAAGGGCAGGGAAGTCAGTGACTTCTTAGAGGCCGCATCCGCGTTCCAGGATCGGAGCCAGAGGGCTCGACGGATGGCCACATTGTTGCTGGCGGCCTGGGCCGCGCAATTGGCAGACGCCAGGGCTGCATTGAGCAGGTATTCACCCACGAGGGAAATCTGCGAGGCGATGAGGACCAGGTCCGGATTGGCAGGAATGGCGCGGAGACCGCAGCGTAGCGTGTCCGCCCAGGACATCAGAGCCTTCGCAACCCAAACCGAGGCAAAGGCCGGTGAGAGGGATGTGCCCGCTGCCTCGAAGGCGGAACGGGCCAACATGTCAATAGTACGGTCCGTGGGGTCCTTGAGAGACGTACCGTTAGTGAGTGGAAGGACTGTGTGAGAAGACAGGCGGGAGATTGGGGGGTCGACCACAGGGGAGCCTGCCCAATCCTATCGAAGACCCTCAGGAAAGGGATAATGCAAATCAATGGACTTACCGCTGGTAAATACCTTGTCCGGCTGTTGCCTGTGGCTGCGCAGTAACTCAGCGAATTCTGGATGTCCGCTGAATGCGCTCTGGGCCCGCTTCATCGGCTTAAACGAGACCTGGGTGCTCTGGGAGGAGACGGGGTCCACCTGTACCTTTAGGGTCTGGTTTACTGCTTCTATCAGGCTATTCACCATGCGCCGAATATCAGCCGCCTGCTCTGAGTCCAGCAGGGGTGCTGCATCGGAATCATCATCGGAGCGGTCAGAAGACTCCCTGGAGGAATGATGGTCTGGACCTGGAGATGAAGGTGAAATCTGGGAAGAGGCTGAAGACGAGACCTGGCGGGTCCGCTTCTGAGCAGCAGAGGAGGTCCCTGCGACGGGGCTCACCTGCTCCAGAGGCGATTGCGTCGGGTCTGCGGGAGTCTGGGCGAGCGACGGCAGCAGGCGCAGTGCTTGCGCGATGGTCCGAGAAGAGAGGGAATCTACAGACTGGGACAGGGACGCTAGCCAGTCGGGGGGGCGGGACGCAGGGCCCTGTAGCATCTGGCGCTGTGGCGTCTGCGGTATCAGAAGCGTCGGCCGCGGAGTCCTGCGGAGGCTGCGCGTCTGTAGAACAGACGGAGCATAGTGGGGCGTCCTGGCCCTGGGAAAATTTGGTCTTGCAGGAGGAGCATGCAAAAAATAAGGCAAAGGGGGCCTGCTTAGGTCGGGTGGACTTAGCATTAGGCATGGTGAAACAAGTACTCTCCCTGGTGGCTGCTAGGAAGGAGACAGGAGAGGGTTAACTTGTCCCTAAACTCAGAGAACGCTACCTAGTGAGGGCTACTCCTTAGGAGCAGAGCTTACCCAGGTCCTGTGTGCTGCCCACCAGTCCAGAAGAGGGAGTCCAGGAGTGAGCTGGCCAGAAGAGTGAGAACGCCGGCGCGCTGCAGCCTCAGGGGACCAGACACAGGCTAAAATGGCGAGGGGACGCTGGAGGAGGCTGGGGGAGGAGCAGCATTCCGGCGCGAAAAAAACGGAGGATCCACAGCCCCCACCACAAGCCAGGAGGCAGAGCGGTGGGAGGAGACTGGGCCAGACGACCGGCGGCCAATAGCGCTGCAGCGGGGGCGTGGCTAGCGACTAGGCCGAGACCGGGGCCTAAATTTTGGAGAGGGCCGGGGGAAGGTGAAGGAGAGGTCGGTCCTACCTGTTCTCGGCGGTGCCGGCCCAGCGACGGATGCGGTGCAGGCAGGGCGCCCTGCCCCTGCCTGTGCACAGTGCCCTCGACCAGGAAGACTGAGGACTTCGGGGGAGAGCGTGCTGAGGCAGGGAAGTGGACATCATGATAGGGGTAGCAGCCCCCTGCAGGAGAAGGCAGCGTGACAGGGCCCCATCGGATTACACACGCGCTGCGGAGGTCCCATCCCTGCTGTACGCCCCTGTACGCCCTTTGGGGTGATACCGCAGGGCGAATCAGGGGTGCCCACGACAACCTGCCCACACGCGCAACCCCGGGAGTGGTACCACGGGGATGGACGGGGGAGAGGGCCCGAAATCTCAAGCCCCTGCGACCCTGGGGAGTGGTACCCACAGGGCTGCGGAGGATGAGTGAAGAGAATACCTGCAGAGACAAAGAAGACAGGTATGAGAGCGATGAGCGGTGCCGAAACAAAGGAAAAAAGCTCAAAAAACACAAATGGCTGAGGGGGGCCGAGACGGCCCACATCAGCCTCCTACGACACTAAGCTAAAACTGATCTGAGCCCGCCTCCGGCTCGGGGTGTATACTGCTAGGGAGGAGCTAACTTTTTATGTTTACTTAATGTCAGCCTCCTAGTGACAGCAGCATAACCCATGGTCCTGTGTCCCCCAATGAAACGATAGAGAAAAACGGATTTTTGTGTACTCACCGTAAAATTGTTTTCTCTTAGCCATCATTGGGGGACACAGCACCTTCCCTTTTGCCCTGTTGGGCCTTAGCTTTTTTCTGTCTCTGTACTTTTTGTTCTGAGTATTCACTCACGTTTTTTGTTACTTATTCTCCTACTGCTTGTGTACTAAAACTGAAGTAGCCTGGCTGGGCCAGGGGGTGTATACTGCAGGGGAGGAGCTAACATCTTTGCATCTACTTAGTGTCCTCCTATGGATAAGCAGCATAACACCCATGGTCCTGTGTCCCCCAATGATGGCTAAGAGAAAACGATTTTACGGTGAGTACACAAAAATCTGTTTTTTTTCCCCCCATGTAAAAAAGTTCATACCCATATCATTTAAAGGGAACTTGTCAGGTGCAATATGCACCCAGAATGAGTCGTTCTGGGTGCATATTAGTGATTACTGCCTAACTGTCCCTGTATACTAGCAAAAATAAACAGAACTTTAGAAAAGTATTTCTAAAGATCGTTTCTGATATGCTAATGAGGCCAGGGACTAGTCGTAAGGGCGTTACTCCTCTGTGGGCGTACTAACACGCTAGTGAATGTGCAGTGACGCTCACATACCTAACTCTTGATGGTGGCAGATGGAGGATGGATACGCACTGGGCATGATCCAGAGTCCCTGGGACTCTGGTCACGTGCACTAAACTGATGCTGGCTATAAGCTTCCCGACTTCAGTGAGGTATAGTGCGAATGACTGGAAGTGCTGGGGCCTCCAGATCATGCGCTGAGCACATCCATCCTCCTTCGGCTGCCATCAAGAGTGAAATATGTGCGGCGTCCCTAAGCATTAGCAGGTTAGTACACCCACGGGGGAGTAATGCCATTGAGAATAGTCCCCACGCTCATTAGCATATAAGAAACGATCTTCAGAAATACCTTTTCTAAAGATCTGTTTATTTATGGTAGTGTATGCAGGGACGGTTAGGCAGGGATTAGCAATATGCATCTAGAACTGCTCGTGGTTCTGGGTGCATATTGCACCTGACAGGCTCCCTTTAAAGAACCACTCCAGCAATTTTTTTTACCAATGCTGGAGTGGCTCTTTATATCAGATACTCACCCTCCAGTGCTTCACTCTTTGCCAACGCCGCTCAGGTAAAGTGTCGCCATCTTGTGACAGTAACTTCTGACTGGCTGGAAGTTAGAAGCTATGTCACAAAGCTCTCAATGCATCTCTATAAGAGCAGTAACAAAGCCTGGATGATTCTCATAGAGATGAACTGATTTGTGACCTCAGAAGCGCTCCACTGGTGCTGGTGGCAGGTCATAAATCGTGGGAGACGGAAGAGACAGTGATAGAAGATGCAGCTGCCAGAAGGCGAATATCAGAAGGGGCAGGGGACTTACATTTAAAGTAGCACTCCAGAGGTGCAATAAAGAAACAAAACGCTGAAGTGGCGCTTTAAAGCCAATACAACAAACAATTGTTAATGTAACATTTTGCCAAGAGACATTAATGGTATATGCCTGAAATATTTTATTTGTAGGAATCCACAAAGTCTCCACAGTGTCAGATCCTTTCATAAATACCTAGTGTATTTGCACTATACCAATTTGATGTGGGTGAACCTTCTAGATTACAAATATCATCATTACTGGTAAATGAGAATAATTAGACGACAAGTAGGCAATAACATTTATTGAGTTATTGCACAAAAATCAGAGGTTTACGTTTAGACAAAATAGTAGAGAAGAGTTAATGATAAGGAAATGTACAAGGAAGGCCCTGCTGTAACCTATGGATGATTCTAGGCATGGCATCTGTATGATCTTCATGCTCCAGCTGCAGTTTGGCCAAAAGAAAAAAAATGGAAAAAGCCATTTTGGTCACTTAAATTAAAATTCTGCTGAATATGGTTTAGTCAGAGAGCTCATCATCCAGGTTTATGTCTGTTGTGTCGATATCATCTAATTCCATATTGTCCAGATCCTCCTCTAAATCATCCAGGAAAGCCTAGGAAAATAAAAGTTGGTATCACAACATGACCGCCCGGGCGCTGCAGCCTAGTGCCAATGACATCAGGTAAGGCCCCCTACCTTCTGCTCTGAGCTGTTGGATGCAGGCGGCTCGGTCTCTTGCACGGGGCTGGGTGCTTTTGGTGCTGGCACTGTGGGTATAGGAGCTGCTACGGATGAAGTTACTTCACTTGCTTTCTCTTCTTCCTACAAAAAAAATTTAAATATTTAAATCAGTATAGAAACAATTCATTATAGGAATCTATGAAAAGCTGTGTACGTTAAAAGTTGCAACTTTTTGCTCTACCCTCATTTTAACTACACTATTGTGTCGGAGTAACAACAAAAAGTCAAAAAGGTGAAATCACATACAATTTTGGACTCCGTTTTCCTGAAAAATGTCAGTGGTTAAGTGAGAAACAACAGAGGAGAGACATCTTAATATAATTTTTGGGGTATCTAGATGGCAGTCCACAGAACAGTGCTGAATGGGCAGCAAAATTTGAATGTTGCCTTAGGCCAGCTGATAAAATATCACTCAATCACACATGTGCACCTATATCTGCTGTTTTTGCACATTTTTGGGGTACTGCAATCACCTCCTGCACATACCTACACACTATTGGCTAGTTATTGGCTCTAGCATGTCTTGGTGTCTGCAATGTGATAGTTACATTATTCAATTTTAGCATTCTAGAGTGCAGCCGTATGCATTTGGCGTTATATTCTGTTTTCAGCTGGCACCTGTTCACACCTGTTGGATGTGCACACCTGTTTTGATATATTTGTAGTGCATTTCTTTCAGACTGAGCACTCCGCCCTATAACCACGCTGGGTCCATCCTCTTTTATAGCCGGATACTTTCTGCCCAGACACATTTTTTTTAACCCAGATAGAAGCATTTAAGTTAGGGTCCCAGTATATAAAAGATCACCTTGTTATTGGTTACCGGGCTCACATGCATTGGTCAATAAATAAGCCAAGTATCTTTTTTCATATATTCCTATAGCAGTAATGCAATACAAGAGTTCCCTTGTTCATTGTTAGCATTCTAGAGTGCAGCTGTATGTATTTTATAATTAAACGGAGCCTGTCATGTCCCAAACACTGTTATTCTGCAGATAAGTAGCATTACAATGCTGCCCTTCCATCTTACTGAAAGTGCGGCTACCGAGAGAAAATTAACTTCCTCCCGGGAGCTACCAACGTTGACTTATTTTTTTTCTTTCTGAAATGGAAAACTTCTGCATTTTTTTTAAAAGAGCAGAATGTCACCTTTTTCAGCATTTTTACCACTTTTGTGGTGAATGAACCTAACTTTATTTAAACATATACTGTAATGTAAATTTTTTTATTTTTACTGCCAAGAGATCAGGTTTTACTGCGAAAAAAGGCAGCAAAAATGTAATGTGTGAACATAGCCTAAGGGGCACTTTGCACACTATGACATCGCAAGCCGATGCTGCGATACCGAGCGCGATACTCCCCGCCCCAGCTGCGATATCTTGGTGATCGCTACGGCAGCTTCACATGCACTTACCTGCCCTGCGACGTCGCTCTGGCCGGCAACCCGCCTCCTTCCTAAGGGGGCGGGTCATAGGGCGTCACACGGCAGGCGGCCAATAGAAGCGGAGAGGCGGAGATGAGCGGGACGTAAACATCCTGCCCACCTCCTTCCTTCCACATAGCCGGCCGGGACGCAGGTTGGAGATGTTCCTCGCTCCTGCGGCTTCACACACAGTGATGTGTGCTGCCGCAGGAACGAGGAACAACATCGTAACATCGGTATTTCCCAATTCATGGAAATGACAGACGCTACACTGATGATACGATTACGACGCTTTTGTGCTAGTTAATCGTATCAAAAATGCTTTACACACTACGATGTCGAGTGCGACGCCGGAAGTGCATCACTTTCGATTTGACCCCACCGACATCGCACCTGCGATGTCGTAGTGTGCAAAGTGCCCCTAAGAGTCACTAGCTTTTATTAAACTAACTGGCATTTGCACCCTAGGTGTACAAGAATAGGGGCTTTTTACTTACTGGTGTAGCTATACCTTTTATAGAATATAGGGTTAATATTGAGCAAGCTTCATGGGTTTGTACACAGTGGGGCATTATGGAGCAGAACTCACCGCTATGGCGGCCTCTTCAGAGGGTTCATATCCCTTTGCCTCTTCTAACACATTTCTCTCTTCATTTGGCTGCAGAAATGGAGACAACTGTTAGCTTTTACCACATTAGCCGTGGGGCACGTAGCCATAAATGACAAGCAATGTACAGGTGCTCACAGTGACATGGCGGTACTGGCTGCCGGGACGCAGCATAGGGTCCTTCTGCTTCAGATACTGCTCTCCCAAAAAGGCCTCCTTTAATCCCGGAAATAAATTCTCATACTCTGTGGGGTCAGCCAAAGAATCTGCCGCTTTCTGGTTGATTTTGGACAGACTTTCCTTCCAAAGCTTCACCACCCTGGTAGCACAGATTAAAGCGAAAGCCGTCAGCTATTACACATTTTGTACAGAAGAATCTTACACTTCACAGTCAGATCTTGAAAATGCAAAAGATTGCATTCCTTTCCCAAGAAGCTGCAAAAAAGGGAATTTTGTTTACTTACCGTAAATTCCTTTTCTTCTAGCTTCTATTGGGAGACCCAGACAATTGGGTGTATAGCTTCTGCCTCTGGAGGCCACACAAAGTATTACACTTTTAAAAAAGTGTAACCCCTCCCCTCTGCCTATACACCCTCCCGTGGATCACGGGCTCCTCAGTTTGGTGCAAAAGCAGGAAGGAGAAAACTTATAAATTGGTCTAGGGTAAATTCAATCCGAAGGATGTTCGGAGAACTGAAGACCATGAACCCAAAGAACAAATCAACATCAACAACATGTGTACACAAAAGAACAACCAGCCCGAAGGGCACAGGGGTGGGTGCTGGGTCTCCCAATAGGAGCTAGAAGAAAAGGAATTTACGGTAAGTAAACAAAATTCCCTTTTTCTTTGTCGCTCCATTGGGAGACCCAGACAATTGGGACGTCCAAGAGCAGTCCTTGGGTGGGTAAAGCAATACCTCAATAAAAAGAGCCGAAAACGGCCCCCTCTTACAGGTGGGCAACCGCCGCCTGGAGGACTCGCCTACCTAGACTGGCGTCTGCCGAAGTATAGGTATGCACTTGATAGTGCTTCGTGAAAGTGTGCTTCGTGAAAGTGTGCAGACTAGACCACGTAGCTGCCTGACACACCTGCTGAGCCGTCGCCCGGTGCCGCAATGCCCAGGACGCACCTACGGCTCTGGTAGAATGGGCTTTCAACCCTGAAGGGAGCGGAAGCCCAGAAGTACGGTAGGCCTCGAGAATCGGTTCCTTGATCCACCGAGCCAAGGTTGACTTGGAGGCCTGAGATCCCTTATGCTGGCCAGCGACAAGGACAAAGAGCGCGTCTGAACGGCACAGGGGCGCCGTGCCAGACACGTAGACTCGGAGTGCTCTCACTAGATCCAAAGAGTGCAAATCCTTTTCACACTGGTGAATTGGATTAGGGCAAAAGGAAGGCAAGGAGATATCCTGATTTAGATGAAAAGGGGATACCACCTTAGGGAGAAATTCTGGGACAGGACGCAGAACCACCTTATCCTAGTGGAAAACCAGGAAGGGAGCTTTGCATGACAGCGCTGCAAGCTCAGACACTCTGCGAAGTGATGTGACTGCCACCAGGAAGGCCACCTTCTAAGACGGGAGAGAGAGACATCCCGCAGCGGCTCAAAAGGCGGCTTTTGAAGAGCCGTCAGGACCCTGTTAAGATCCCAAGGTTCCAACGGACGTTTGTAAGGTGGAACCATGTGGCAAACCCCCTGCAGGAACGTGCGGACCTGCGGAAGCCTGGCTAGACGCGTTTGAAAAAACACGGAGAGCGCCGACACTTGGCCCTTGAGAGAGCAGAGGGACAAACCCTTGTCCATTCCAGATTGTAGGAATGAAAGAAATGTGGGTAATGCAAACGGCCATGGAGGAAAACCGTTATCAGAGCACCAGGATAAGAAGATTTGCCAAGACCTGTAATAGATCTTGGCGGACGTTGGTTTCCTGGCTTGTCTCATGGTGGCAATGACATCCTGAGATAACCCTGAAGACGCTAGGAGCCAGGACTCAATGGCCACGCAGTCAGGTTGAGGGCCACAGAATTCAGATGGAAAAACGGGCCTTGTGATAGCAAGTCTGGGCAGTCTGGAAGTGCCCACGGTTGACCCACCGTGAGATGCCACAGATCCGGATACCACGACCGCCTCGGCCAGTCTGGAGCGACGAGAATGGCGCGACGGCATTCGGACCGGATCTTGCGTAGTACCCTGGGCAGCATCGCCAGAGGGGGAAACACGTATGGCAGTCGAAACTGCGACCAATCCTGGACCAAAGCGTCCGCTGCCAGAGCTCTGTGATCCTGAGACCGTGCCATGAAGGCCGGGACCTTGTTGTTGCGTCGTGACGCCATGAGATCGACGTCCGGCGTTCCCCAGCGGCGACAGATCTCTCGAAACACATCTGGGTGAAGAGACCATTCCCCCGCGTCCATGCCCTGACGACTGAGAAAATCTGCTTCCCAGTTTTCTACGCCCGGGATGTGAACTGCGGAGATGGTGGAGTCTGTGTCTTCCACCCACTGCAGAATCCGCCGGACTTCCTGGAAGGCTTGACGACTGCGAGTGCCGCCTTGGTGGTTGATGTAGGCGACGGCAGTGGCGTTGTCCGACTGGATTCGGATCTGCCTGCCCTCCAGCCACCGATGGAAAGCCAATAGGGCTAGATATACTGCCCTTATCTCCAGGATATTGATCTGAAGGGACGATTCTATTGGAGTCCAGGTTCCTTGAGCCCTGTGGTGGAGAAAAACCGCTCCCCAACCTGACAGGCTCGCGTCCGTGGTGACCACAGCCCAGGTTGGGGGTAGGAAGGATTTCCCCCAGGCCAGAGATGTGGGTAGGAGCCACCACTGAAGTGACGTTTTGGTTGCGAGGGAAAGAGAGATGTTCTTGTCGAGGGAAGCAGCACTCTTGTCCCATTTGCGAAGAATGTCCCATTGGAGTGGCCGTAGATGGAATTGCGCGAACGGCACTGCCTCCATAGCTGCAACCATCTTCCCCAGAAAGTGCATGAGGCGCCATAAGGGGGTGTGACTGCCTCCGAAGAAGTGACTGCACCCCCGCCTGCAGAGAAAGCTGTTTGTCCCGCGGTGGCATGACTAACGCTGGCTGGGTATGAAATTCCATCCCGAGGTAAGTCAGTGATTGGGTCGGCGTCAACTTGGATTTCGGGAAATTGATGATCCACCCGAATTGCTGGAGAGTCGCCAGAGTGACGGTAAGACTTTGTTGACACGCCACCAGAGAAGGGGCCCTGACTAGGAGATCGTCCAAGTAAGGGATCACCGAGTGGCCCTGAGAGTGCAGGACCGCCACGACAGATGCCATGACTTTGGTGAAAACCCGTGGGGCTGTCGCCAGGCCGAAAGGCAATGCCACGAACTGGAGGTGTTCGTCCCCGATGGCAAAACGCAGGAAACGTTGATGTTCGGGTGCGATCGGCACATGGAGATAAGCATCCTTGATGTCGATCGATGCTAGGAAGTCTCCTTGTGACATCGAGGCGATGACCGAGCGGAGAGATTCCATCCGAAACCGTCTGGTTCTCACATGTCTGTTGAGCAGCTTGAGGTCCAGAACGGGACGGAATGACCCGTCCTTTTTTGGCACCACGAACAAGTTGGAGTAAAATCCGCGACCACGTTCCTGAAGGGGAACGGGAATCACAACTCCCTCTATCTTTAGAGCGTCCACTGCCTGAAAAAGTGCGTCGGCTTGTGCGGGGGGTGGGGAGGTTCGGAAGAAATGAGCCGCAGGACGAGAGTTGAACTCTATCCTGTAACCATGAGACAGAATGTCTCTCACCCATCGGTCTTGAACGTGTGGCCACCAGGCGTCGCCAAAGCGGGAGAGCCTGCCACCGACCGAGGATGTGGTTAGATGAGGCCGGGAGTCATGTGGAGGCCGTCTTGGAGCCAGTGCCTCCTGCGGCCTTTTGAGGGCGTGACCGCCACGCATAGGAGTTCCTCTGGCCTTTCTCCGGCCGGTTGGACGACGAGGAGTGGGTCTTGGCGGAGGGACGAAAGGACCGAAACCTCGATTGGATTTTCCTCTGCTGAGGTCTCTGAGGTTTGGACTGGGGTAAGGAGGAGTCCTTTCCCGAGGATTCCTTAATAATCTCATCCAACCGTTCGCCAAACAAACGGTCGCCAGAAAAAGGCAAACCAGTTAAGAACCTTTTGGAAGCAGAGTCTGCTTTCCATTCGCGCAGCCACATGGCCCTGCGGACTGCCACGGAGTTAGCGGATGCCACAGCCGTACGGCTAGCAAAGTCCAGGACGGCGTTCATGGCGTAGGACGAAAATGCTGATGCCTGAGAGGTCAAGGAAGAAACCTGCGGAGCAGAATTCCGCGTGACGGCATTAATCTCAGTCAGACATGCCGAGATTGCTTGGAGAGCCCACATGGCCGCAAAGGCCGGGGCGAAAGACGCGCCCGTGGCCTCATAAATAGACTTCACCAAGAGCTCTGTCTGTCAGTGGCATCCTTCAGGGATGCACCATCGGCAACAGACACAACGGACCTAGCAGCCAATCTAGAGACTGGAGGATCCACCTTGGGAGAGTGTGCCCAGCCCTTAACGACTTCAGGTGAAAAGGGGTAACGCGTGTCAGTGTGCCGTTTAGCAAAGCGCTTGTCCGGGACCGCTCTGGGCTTCTGGACAGCGTCCCTGAAGTTAGAGTGATCAAAGAACGTATTGCGCGTACGTTCGGGGAATCGAAATTGGTGTTTCTCCTGCTGAGAAGCCGGCTCCTCTGCAGGAGGAGGTGGGGGTGAGAGATCCAGCACCTGGTTGATGGACGAGATAAGATCATTTACCAAGGCGTCCCCCTCAGGGGCATCAAGGTTAAGGGTGAAGTCAGGGTCAGAGCCCTGAGTTCCCACGTCCGCCTCGTCTTCCTGAGAGTCATCAAGCTGGGATCCAGAGCAGCGTGAGGAGGCCGGGGAGAAGTCCCAGCGAGGCCGCTTAGCCGGCCTGGGGCTGCGATCCGGGCAGGAGTCCTCCGCCTGGGACCTAGAGGCTATCCTGGGAGCGCGCTGCGGCGCGGACCGAGAGGGGCCTGGAGGAGACAAACTAACAGGGGCCGGGGTCTGTGAAGGGCCCGGTCTGGACTGCAAATCCTCAAGGAGCTTAGATGACCATTTGTCCATAGACTGTGCAATGGATTGAGAAAGTGACTGGGAGAGTGTCGCAGCGAAAGAGGCCAACGACGGAGACTCTGTCCCTGCAGCCTGCTCAGGGGGAGCAGGGGGATCTACATGAGCCGAGGGGCCCACAAGTGCCCGAGGCTCCGGCTGAGCAAGCGTGGCAGAAGTCGAGCATTGATCACAGTGGGGGGTAAATGGATCCCGCAGGCAACATAGCCCCACAAGAGGTACAGCCGCGAAAAAAGTCTGTGCCTTAGTAGCTTTGCTCCTTGTGGACGACATGCTGTTGTCTCCTAGGAGAGTGACCACTGAGGGTATATGGGAAAGAAGGGAATTTTGTTTACTTACCGTAAATTCCTTTTCTTCTAGCTCCTATTGGGAGACCCAGACAATTGGGTGTATAGCTATGCCTCCGGAGGCCACACAAAGTATTACACTAAAAGTGTAAAGCCCCTCCCCTTCTGCCTATACACCCCCCGTGCCTCACGGGCTCCTCAGTTTTGGTGCAAAAGCAAGAAGGAGGAAAAAATTATAAATTGGTTTAAAGTAAATTCAATCCGAAGGAATATCAGAGAACTGAAACCATTCAACATGAACAACATGTGTACACAAAAAACAGGGGCGGGTGCTGGGTCTCCCAATAGGAGCTAGAAGAAAAGGAATTTACGGTAAGTAAACAAAATTCCCTGCTTCTTTGTCGCTCCATTGGGAGACCCAGACAATTGGGACGTCCAAAAGCAGTCCCTGGGTGGGTAAATAATACCTCATAATAGAGCCGTAACGGCTCCGTCCTACAGGTGGGCAACCGCCGCCTGAAGGACTCGCCTACCTAGGCTGGCATCTGCCGAAGCATAGGTATGCACCTGATAGTGTTTCGTGAAAGTGTGCAGGCTCGACCAGGTAGCTGCCTGACACACCTGCTGAGCCGTAGCCTGGTGCCGCAAGGCCCAGGACGCTCCCACGGCCCTGGTAGAATGGGCCTTCAGCCCTGAGGGAACCGGAAGCCCCGAGGAACGATAAGCTTCGAGAATTGGTTCCTTGATCCACCGAGCCAGGGTTGATTTGGAAGCTTGTGTCCCTTTACGCTGGCCAGCGACAAGGACAAAGAGTGCATCCGAGCGGCGCAGGGGCGCCGTACGAGAAATGTAGAATCTGAGTGCTCTCACCAGATCTAACAAGTGCAAATCCTTTTCACATTGGTGAACTGGATGAGGACAAAAAGAGGGTAAGGAGATATCCTGATTGAGATGAAAGGGGGATACCACCTTAGGGAGAAATTCCGGAACCGGACGCAGAACCACCTTGTCCTGGTGAAACACCAGGAAAGGGGCTTTGCATGACAGTGCTGCTAGCTCAGACACTCTCCGAAGTGAAGTGACTGCTACTAGGAAAACCACTTTCTGCGAAAGGCGTGCGAGAGAAATATCCCTCATTGGCTCGAACGGTGGTTTCTGAAGAACCATCAGCACCCTGTTCAGATCCCAGGGTTCTAACGGACGCTTGTAAGGAGGGATGATGTGACAAACCCCCTGCAGGAACGTGCGTACCTGTGGAAGTCTGGCTAGGCGCTTCTGAAAAAACACAGAGAGCGCAGAGACTTGTCCCTTAAGGGAGCCGAGCGACAAACCCTTTTCCAATCCGGATTGAAGGAAGGACAGAAAAGTGGGCAAGGCAAATGGCCAGGGAGAAAAACCCTGAGCAGAGCACCACGACAGGAATATTTTCCACGTCCTGTGGTAGATCTTGGCGGACGTTGGTTTCCTAGCCTGTCTCATAGTGGCAATGACCTCTTGAGATAATCCTGAAGACGCTAGGATCCAGGACTCAATGGCCACACAGTCAGGTTGAGGGCCGCAGAATTCAGATGGAAAAACGGCCCTTGAGACAGCAAGTCTGGTCGGTCTGGTAGTGCCCACGGTTGGCCGACCGTGAGATGCCACAGATCCGGGTACCACGACCTCCTCGGCCAGTCTGGAGCGACGAGGATGGCGCGGCGGCAGTCGGCCCTGATCTTGCGTAACACTCTGGGCAACAGTGCCAGAGGAGGAAACACATAAGGGAGTTGAAACTGCGACCAATCCTGAACTAAGGCGTCTGCCGCCAGAGCTCTGTGATCTTGAGACCGTGCCATGAATGTCGGGACCTTGTTGTTGTGCCGGGACGCCATTAGGTCGACGTCCGGCATGCCCCAGCGGCAACAGATCTCCTGAAACACGTCCGGGTGAAGGGACCATTCCCCTGCGTCCATGCCCTGGCGACTGAGAAAGTCTGCTTCCCAGTTTTCTACCCCCGGGATGTGAACTGCGGATATGGTGGAGGCTGTGGCTTCCACCCACAGCAGAATCCGCCGGACTTCCTGGAAGGCTTGCCGACTGCGTGTCCCGCCTTGGTGGTTGATGTATGCCACCGCTGTGGAGTTGTCCGACTGAATTCGGATCTGTTTGCCTTCCAGCCACGGCTGGAACGCCTTTAGGGCAAGATACACTGCCCTTATCTCCAGAACATTGATCTGAAGGGAGGACTCTGTCTGAGTCCAAGTACCCCGAGCCCTGTGGTGGAGAAAGACCGCTCCCCACCCTGACAGGCTCGCGTCCGTCGTGACCACCGCCCAGGATGGGGGCAGGAAGGATTTCCCCTTCGACAGAGAAGTGGGGAGAAGCCACCACTGAAGGGAAGCTTTGGCTGCCCGAGAAAGGGAGACGTTCCTGTCGAGAGACGTCGACTTCCTGTCCCAGTTGCGGAGAATGTCCCATTGAAGTGGGCGCAGATGAAACTGCGCAAAAGGAACTGCCTCCATTGCTGCCACCATCTTCCCTAGGAAGTGCATGAGGCGCCTCAGGGGGTGTGACTGACCTTGAAGGAGAGATTGCACCCCTGTCTGTAGTGAACGCTGTTTGTTCAGCGGAAGCTTCACTATCGCTGAGAGAGTATGAAACTCCATGCCAAGATATGTCAGTGATTGGGCCGGTGTCAGATTTGACTTTGGAAAATTGATGATCCACCCGAAACTCTGGAGAGTTTCCAGAGCAATGTTCAGGCTGTGTTGGCATGCCCCTTGAGAGGGTGCCTTGACAAGTAGATCGTCTAAGTAAGGGATCACCGAGTGTCCCTGAGAGTGTAGGATTGCCACCACTGTTGCCATGACCTTGGTGAAGACCCGTGGGGCTGTTGCCAGGCCGAAAGGCAGTGCCACGAACTGAAGGTGTTCGTCCCCTATGGCGAAACGCAGGAAGCGCTGATGCTCTGGTGCAATCGGTACGTGGAGATAAGCATCTTTGATGTCGATTGATGCCAGGAAATCTCCTTGGGACATTGAGGCGATGATGGAGCGGAGCGGGTCCATCCGGAACCGCCTGGTTTTCACATGCTTGTTGAGCAGTTTTAGGTCCAGAACGGGACGGAAGGATCCGTCCTTTTTTGGCACCACGAACAAGTTGGAGTAAAAACCGTGACCCCGTTGCTGAAGAGGAACAGGGATCACCACTCCTTCCGCCTTCAGAGTGCACACCGCCTGCAGAAGAGCATCGGCTCTTTCGGGGGGCGGAGATGTTCTGAAGAAACGAGTCGGAGGACGAGAGCTGAACTCTATCCTGTAACCTTGAGATAGAATGTCTCTCACCCATCGGTCTTTTACTTGTGGCAGCCAGGCGTCGCAAAAGCGGGAGAGCCTGCCACCGACCGAGGATGCGGTTTGAGGAGGCCGAAAGTCATGAGGAGGCCGCTTTGGGAGCGGTTCCCCCGGCGGTCTTTTTAGGACGTGACTTAGACCGCCATGCATCGGAGTTCCTCTGACCTTTCTGAGGCCTTTTGGACGAGGAGAATTGAGACCTGCCCGCAGACCGAAAGGACCAAAAGCTCGATTGTACCTTCCGTGGTTGAGGTCTGTTTGGTTTGGACTGGGGTAAGGATGAATCCTTTCCCTTGGATTGTTTAATGATTTCATCCAATCGCTCACCAAACAAGCGGTCGCCAGACAATGGCAAACCGGTTAAGAACTTTTTGGAAGCAGAGTCTGCCTTCCATTCACGTAGCCACATGGCCCTGCGGAGTACCACCGAATTGGCGGATGCCACCGCCGTACGGCTCGCCGAGTCCAGGATAGCATTAATGGCGTAGGACGCAAACGCCGACGCCTGAGTGGTTAAGGACACCACTTGCGGGGCAGATGTACGTGTTACTGCATTAATCTGCGCCTGACAAGCTGAGATAGCTTGGAGTGCCCATACGGCTGCGAATGCTGGAACAAAAGACGCGCCGATAGCTTCATAGATGGATTTCAACCATAGTTCCATCTGTCTGTCAGTGGCATCTTTGAGTGAAGCCCCATCTTCCACTGCAACTATGGATCTAGCCGCCAGTCTGGAGATTGGAGGATCCACCTTAGGACACTGAGTCCAGCCCTTGACAACCTCGGGGGGGAAGGGATAACGTGTGTCCTTAAGGCGCTTGGAAAAACGCTTGTCTGGACAGTCTCGGTTTTTCTGGATTGCCTCTCTGAAGTCAGAGTGATCCAGAAACATATTTAATGTACGCTTGGGAAACCTGAAACGGAATTTCTCCTGAGAAGCAGACTCCTCAATTGGAGGAGCTGGGGGAGAAATGTCCAACACCTGATTGATGGTCGCTATAAGGTCATTCACTACTGCGTCACCTTCAGGTGTATCTAGGTTGAGAGCGGCTTCAGGATCAGAATCCTGATCTGATACCTCCGCTTCATCCTCCAGAGAGTCCCCCTGCTGGGACCCTGAACAGTGTGATGAAGTGGAGGGAATTTCCCAGCGACCCCGCTTGGGCGGCCTGGGACTGCGGTCCGTGTCAGAGACCTCACCCTGGGACCTATGGGTTACCCCAGGAGCACTTTGCTGTTCCAATTGAGGGGGACCAGGGGTCAAGGATTGGACAGTGCCCGGGGCCTGAATCACCGGTCTGGACTGCAATGCTTCCAGTATTTTAGCAGACCATTTATCCATACTCTCAGACAGTTTGTCAGCAAAGGCTGCAAACTCCGTCCCTGTCACCTGGACAGTGGTAGCAGGTGGTTCCACCTGGGCCACCAGTCGCAGAGGCTCCGGCTGAGTAAGTGCCACAGGGGCCGAGCATTGCACACAATGAGGGTCAGTGGAACCTGCCGGTAGTACAGCTGTACAAGAGGTACAGGTTGCAAAGTACGCCTGTGCTTTGGCACCCTTGCTTTTTGCGGATGACATGTTGTCTCCTCTGAGAACAACCAGGAGGGTATATAGCCAAAAATCAACAGAGCGACCGTACAGTGCAAATGTATAGCCTATAAGCCTATATATATATATATATATATATATATATATATATATATATATATATATATATATATATATATATACACACACTTCGGCACTCAGTGGGGCCAGCACCACAGGTGCTGCTTATCGACCGCTCAGAGCGGTTGTGTGATCACTAGATTCCCTGCCTGGGTCTCCCTGTGTTGTCTCTCCTCTCCAGCGTCTGAATCGCTGACAGGAATGGCTGCCGGCGTTCTGTGGGGAGGAGGGGACCGTGGGCGTGCCCAAGAAAAGTGCGGGAATCTAGTGCCCCAGTGTACTGAGTGAGGAGGGAGGAGGATACTAATGTATGCTCCAGCCCTCAGCGCTGACGATCTGTGCAGCGTCCCGCCCTTCCCCTGACTGGCAGGCCTGTGGGCGGGAATATACGACACTAGGCCGCAGAAGCCGGGGACTAAAGTTATAAGCGCGGCCGGCAATAAGCGCGGCCGCGCGGTAGTCCCCGGCGCACTAACACACCCAGCAGTGCTGCGGTGTGTATGGCACAAGCGCTCCATGCGCGGTAGTCCCCGGCGCACTAACACACCCAGCAGTGCTGCAATGTGTCTGGCACAAGCGCTCCATGCGCGGTAGTCCCCGGCGCACTAACACACCCAGCAGTGCTGTAATGTGTATGGCACAAGCGCTCCATGCGCGGTTCCCACGGGGACACAGAGTACCTCATAGTAGCAGGGCCTTGTCCCTGAAGATACCCAGCTCCTATCCAGCAGATTCCCAGGGGCTGCGGAGGGAGCACGGTCCCAGTGCCTGGAGACCGATCCGGATCCCACTTCACCCAGGGCCCATTAAGGGATGGGGAAGGAAAACAGCATGTGGCTCCTGCCTGTGTACCCGCAATGGGTACCTCAACCTTAACAACACCGCCGACAAAGTGGGGTGAGAAGGGAGCATGCTGGGGGCCCTGTTATGGGCCCTCTTTTCTTCCATCCGACCTAGTCAGCAGCTGCTGCTGACCAAGCTGTGGAGCTATGCGTGGATGTCTGCCTCCTTCGCACAAAGCATAAAAACTGAGGAGCCCGTGAGGCACGGGGGGTGTATAGGCAGAAGGGGAGGGGCTTTACACTTTTAGTGTAATACTTTGTGTGGCCTCTGGAGGCATAGCTATACACCCAATTGTCTGGGTTTCCCAATGGAGCGACAAAGAAAGGGTATACAGCCTTTCCGAACAGAGATTATATATATATATATATATATATATATATATATATATATATATATATATATATATATATATATATATATATATATATATATATATATATATATATATATATATATCGGCACCCTAGGGGGACCAACACCGGGTGACCGGTGTGGCTTACCAACCGCTAACGAGCGGAGTGTGTCCTCCAGATTCCCTGTCGTGGGTCACCCAGAGCTGCAGAGCTTTGCCGCTGAGTAGCATCCACCGGCAGAATGCTAAAAATGGCTGCTGGAGCTCTCAGGGGGGTGTGGAGCCGAGGGCGGCGCCAGCAAAGAGCGGGAATCTGGAGTCCCCAAGTGGTCAATGAGGGTGGGGGGAGACATGCAAAGATCCTCCAGCCCTCAGAGCCGACGTCACGTCGGTAATCCCGCCCTAACCCCTGCAGGCAGGCCTGGGGGCGGGATTTTGCTCGACTAGGCCGTGGCGAAGCCGGGGACTAAATTTAAGGCCGTGCCCGACAAGCAGGCACGGTCGGCGCGGAAGTCCGCCGAAAAAAACTGCGGACGGAACTACTGCGGCTTCCGGGGAGAAGGAGCGACCTCCCTCCCTGTACAGTCCACACATGGGGACACACAGTACCTTCAAGTTGCAGGGCCCAGTCCCTGGGGGTGAAGAAGCTCCGGACCGGCAGGTTCCACCAGGGGCTGCGGATGGAGCACGGTCCCAGCACGTGGATGACCGCTTAGGATCCCACTTCTCCCAGAGCCGCAGAAGGGATGGTGAAGGAGACGGCATGTGGCTCCAGCCTCTGTACCCGCAATGGGTACCTCAACCTTAACAACACCGCCGACATAGTGGGGTGAGAAGGGAGCATGCCGGCGGCCCCATCAGGGTCCTCTTTTCTTCCATCCGTCATAACTATGTATGAGAATGCATGAGTGGATGTGTGCCTCCTTCCACACAAAGCATAAAACTGAGGAGCCCGTGATCCACGGGAAAGTGTATAGGCAGAGGGGAGGGGTTACACTTTTTTAAAAGTGTAATACTTTGTGTGGCCTCCAGAGGCAGAAGCTATACACCCAATTGTCTGGGTCTCCCAATGGAGCGACAAAGAAAACCCTAGTATATGCCCTTATTATCTCCTGCCTGGATTATTGCAATCTCCTGCTCTGTGGCCTCCCTTCTAACAGTCTCGCACCCCTACAATCTATTCTAAACTATGCTGCCCAGCTAATCCACCTGTCCCCTTGCTACTCCCCGACCTTTCCCCTCTGCCAATCCCTTCACTGGCTTCCCATTGCCCAACGACTCCAGTTCAAAACCCTAACCATGACATACAAAGCCATCCACAACCTGTCTCCTCCCTACATCTGTGACCTAGTCTCCCGCTACTTACCTGCACGTAACCTTCGATCCTAACAAGATCTCCTCTGATCCCCTCATCTCCTCTTCCCATCACCGCATCCAAGATTTCTCCCGTGCCTCCCCCATACTCTGGAATGCTCTGCCTCAACACATCAGACTCTCACCGACCTTGACAAGCTTCAAAAGGAACCTGAAGACCCACCTCTTCCGACAAGCCTACAACCTGCCGTACAACTCCCTCAGTCTGATACAGCACCGCATAATCAGCTCTACCCTCACCTACTGTATCCCCACTCATACCTTGTAGACTGTGAGCCTTCGCAGGCAGGGACCTCTATCCTCCTGTACCTGTCTGTGCCTTGTATTGTTTATGATTATTGTACTTGGCAATATTATGTATACCCTTCACATATAAAGCACCATGGAATTGATGGCGCTATAATAATAAATAACAAATAATAATAATGTCCAATTTTATTATATATTTTTTTCCATGCTCAGATATGCTACCACAGAATTGTTATACAAGAATGTGTATAAACTGCAATAAAAATCCACTAGAAATAAAAGTCAGCACCACTTACCTGGACACCTGGCTTGGCAGGTATGTTCTTGCCAGGAAGGCCGCCTCGGGCAGACGACCAGTGGAGATCAGAAGCTCCAGGCATGTGTCTATTCTGGGAATGATAAAGTAAGGATTGTGACAACTCTGATTAGTGGAAAACAAAATCTCCAACATGACAGAAAGGTCTAATAATTTACAGGGGCAGGATTATTCTGCAGGCACTTACTTCCCCAATAAAAAGTAGCTCAAGAATGCCACATTGTTCTTGCCATCTCGCTCCGCGCCCTCTGCCAGCTTGTTCACCATGGAGGAGTTTCCTGAAGACGTAGCTAATAGTAATAGCCCCCCATAGTCCTGAGCGTTGTGCAGACACTCCTGGGCCAGGCCAAACTGGCATTTGCTGATCGCCAATTCAGCCAGCTGCTTCCACTTCTGTTCAGACTACAGAAAGAAAAAAAGAAGGTAAAATTACTATTCACACATATTGCTAAAGAGCAAAAAATGAGAAGAAACACACCCATAAAACAACAGTTATATCAGACAGCCGTATCTTCCTATCCACTGCAGGAAATATCTGACAACATATCTCTACTATTTCAGAACAAACTTGGAAACGATTAACCTCCTCCTGCTCCAAGACAGAACCTGCCACTAACAGCAGTGACTGGAGCTAGCTCTGATCGCTGCCATATACCCATTTTAATCTCTGACAGTTGAAGTTAACTGGTGCGATATCCAGCTATCCATCACTCCTCCCTGGTGACGCAACCGCAGGCTGCCGAGAAGTTGCTATGGCACACTGACACAGGAGTTTGAGTTTTACTATACACTATAATACTCAAGTTAACCCCTTCACGACCGGCTGATTTTGCGCTTTCCGTTTTTTTAGGGTTTTTCGCCTTCCTTCTTCAGAGAGCCGTACCGTAGGTTTTTTATTTTTCAGTAAATCTGGTCATATAAGGGCTCATTTTTTTGCGCAAATGGTGGCATCAGAAATGGTGTGAAATTTGGTACCCTTGAGGTGTTTCTTCAGGTTTGGAAACAGATAATAGTCGGAGGGAGGTAGCCAAAGACTTATCAGCAGCCCCTTGTATAATATATTAAGAGGGTAAAAACCTTTATGGGAGTGCTTCTTTAGGCAAACAAATGCTGGGAGGTTGAAATCCCCAAAAGGGATTAAAAAATTAAGAGAAAACTAAAAAAAAACTCTTGGTAAAACGGGAAAACCCCCCCCCCAAAAAACACACAAAAATGGTCTTCATCCTTAATAGGTGAAAGTGGTTATGCAAGATAAGAAAAAACATGGCTGCAGTTCTGCAAGATCAGCACCACACCAGTCAAAATGTTACATCTAGTACTGCAGGTTGCGGCCTCTATTGTGAATGGAGCTCAGCAACAGTGCCACACAATGTGGAAGGGGGCAGTGATATTTTTGTAAGAAAGCTATGGTTTTTAAGTTTGGGACAGCCTGGGGTGTCATACTAGGGCATATGCTAAAGCCTCTTTCCTATCGAGGTATATTGATGTGGAATTAGCCAGAGCAGAGAGCTGCTACAGTGTATGCCATGGTCTCTCCTATAGTTGAATAAAGTGGAACCTCGCTTAACGAGAAACCCACTTAACGAGAATTTCGCTTAAGCAAAGCTTTCTGTAAATTTGTAACCCGCTTTAAGAAAAAGCTTTGCTGGACAAGCAAAATCCTCACTGCACACACTTCCGGTTCCGTACATCCACTGCGCTCTGACCCGCACTTGCAGTCGACACAAACACACACAAGCACGCACAAACACACATGCATGCACACACATATACAGTATTATGCTCACCTTACCTTACACCGCCGGCCTCATGGTTCTTGTAGTTCCCGGGTACATCGCGACGTCCTCGCGGCGAACTACAAGTACCATGAGGCCGGCGGTGGAACGGAAGGTAAGGTGAGCATATAATATGTGCGTGTGCATGCGTGCTTGTCTGTTTGTGCATGTGTGGAATGGCACAATAGGGGACCAGGATGGGACATTTAACAAGTTGTGGAACAAATTATCTGCATTGCAATGATTTCCTATGGGAAATCTTGCTCTGCTGAACGAGTAACTTGGTTAACAAGCACACTCCCCGAACGGATTGTTCTCGTTAAGCAAGGTTCCACTGTACTCTGTAAAGTCACATTTCTCCAGTGACAATATATACAGCTGCCACCAGCATCCGACAGAGACAGCAGCTGATTACCACAAGGTCTCGGATTAAGTGGCACAAGGTAAAGAGTAAGAATCTGACAAAAATGGGAAGATAACTGTAGTATGAATGTGATGATGAGGAGGCACGGGAATTTAAGTGTAAGGTGTGTGAATCGAGTACCTACATATCTTACAGAATGAGACAATACCGATCACGTTACCTCGGCCTCCACTGCCAGCTGATAAGCAATTTTCAGTTCTCCCAGCTGCAGTGCCAGCTCAAAGCGATGCTCCGGATCTGTGGACACCGCCAGCGCTTGTTGTTTGAAGCCCTACAAACAGAACGCCATATATCGTCACACACTGAATGCCACCACATACAAGGCGAGACATTAGAAACGTCCTTACTTGCTTCTCCAGAAAGTGGGCAACACGTGTCCTCTGCTCTTTGGGGATGGTTGGGATTACTTTGTCTGCCATGCTGAAGTCTCGCCTCATTACAGCCGTCTGATACTCCAGAACCGACACCAGCAGAGAGTAGCTGACAATGTTCAGTTCCTTGTCTCCCAGGTACAGGCGATTGTCTTTAGGTATGTACCCCAGCAGGTACATGGTTCTACAGGGGAGAGAATACAAGGTGGTGGGCACGGAGAAGCCCGAAGCAGGCACTGCACATACAGTGATCTCTAGCTAATGGCCGATGGTCCATAGTGTTCACCTGACCAACTACCGGAGATAACAAACCAAACCATTCTGATACATTTTATTCATTGCTCCAGGTATAGCTGGGTGACAGATCCAACACTGAGCTCGTCTAAAATAAGACAATTATATGCAAGGAATCACTGTGCAATTGTTTAGTTAAAGGAATCCAGCCAGATAGGCAGCACGGTGGCTCAGTGGTTAGCACTGCAGTCTTGCAGCGCTGCGGTCCTGGGTTCAATTCCCACCAAGGACAACATCGGCAAGGAGTTTGTATGTTCTCCCCGTGTATGCGTGGGTTTCCTCCGGGTTCTCCGGTTTCCTCCCACAGTCCAAAAACATACTCATAGGGAATTTAGATTGTGAGCCCCAATGGGGACAGTGTTGCCAATGTATGTAAAGCGCTGTGGAATTAATAGCGCTATATAAATGAATAAACATTATTATTATTATATAAAGTTACTCCTGAATTACAGGAAGGGCCTTTATCTGCCATACACTTATTTTTAGGTCTGAAAAAAAGAGAATTTTGTTACTTACCGTAAATTCTTTTTCTTATAGTTCCGTATTGGGAGACCCAGACCATGGGTGTTTAGCTTTTGCCTCCGGAGGACACACAAAGTACTAAACTTAAAAGTGTAGCTCCTCCCTCTGAGCTTATACACCCTTTGGTAGCCAGTCCTAGCCAGTTTAGTGCAAAAGCTGAAGGAGAATAGCCACCCACAAGTAGAACCGAGTAAGAACCGGAACAACCGGAGACTCTGTCCACGACAACAGCCGGTGATAACACACGGAACAAGAAAATTGCCAACAGGCAACAGGGAGGGTGCTGGGTCTCCCAATACGGAACTATAAGAAAAAGAATTTACGGTAAGTAACAAAATTCTCTTTTTCTTTATCGTTCCTTTGGGAGACCCAGACCATGGGACGTTCCAAAGCTGTCCCTGGGTGGGAATAAACAGAAAAAACTAAGAAGTAGGAGGAGCCTAACTTCACAAGTGGGCGACAGCCGCCTGAAGGATGCGTCTGCCCAAGCTCGCATCTGCCGAAGCATGAGCATGCACTTGGTAGTGCTTCGAAAAGGTATGCAGGCTAGTCCAAGTGGCAGACTGACAGACTTGTTGAGCCGTAGCATGGTGCCTAAAAGCCCAAGAGGCACCGACAGCTCTGGTCGAGTGTGCTTTGATCCCCGGCGGGGGAGGCACCTGAGTACTCTGGTAGGCGTCCGAAATGGTCGATCGAATCCAACGGGCCAAGGTCGGCTTAGAAGCAAAGAGACCCTTGCGCCGCCCTGTGGTTAGCACAAAAAGAAAGGTGCACCGCCTAAGCACAGCGGTGCGAGACACATAAATCCGGAGAGCACGCACCAGATCTAGAGTATGCAGCGCTTTCTCAAAGCGATGAACAGGGGCCGGACAGAAGGAAGGCAAGGAAATATCCTGGTTAAGGTGGACGGGAGAGACCACCTTAGGAGGTCGGACGGAGAACTACCTTGTCTTGGTGAAAAACCAAAAAAGGTGACTCCGAGGAGAGCGCAGCCAAATCAGAGACTCTCCTGAGAGAAGTTATGGCAACTAGAAAGGCCACCTTTTGAGAAAGACGATACAAAGAAACCTCCCTAAGGGGCTCGAAAGGGGGTTTCTGCAATACCGTGAGGACCAAGTTAAGGTCCCAGAGATCCAAGGGCCGCCGATAAGGCGGAATGATGTGAGACGCACCTTGCATGAAGGTGCGGACCTGAGCCAGCCGGGCGAGACGCCGCTGGAAAAGCACTGAGAGCTGAGACTTGTCCCTTGAGAGAGTTGAGGGATAGTCCTAGCTGCAGACCGGACTGTAAAAAAGACAGAAGGGTCGGCAACGAGAATGGCCAAGGAGAATGGCCGGAAGAGCGACACCAGGACAGGAAAAATTTTCCAAGTCCTGTGATAGATCTTGACGGAGGAAGACTTACGGGCCAGAGTCATAGTGGAGATGACTTCAGGAGGAATACCAGAAGCCGTCAAAATCCAGGACTCAAGAGCCACGCCGTCAATTTGAGTGCCGCATAATTCGGGCGGAAAAACGGACCTTGCGAGAGCAGGTCTGGAGGGTCCGGAAGATGCCACGGCATCTGCACGGTCAGTTGGAGCAGGTCCGGATACCAAGCTCGCCTGGGCCAGTCCGGTGCAATGAGGATGACTCGACGGCCCTCCATTCTGATCTTGCGCAGGACTCTGGCTAGAGGGGGAAACACGTAGGACAGACGAAACTGGGACCAGTCTTGAACCAGAGCGTCCGCGGCGAAGGCCTGAGGATCGTGGGAGCGAGCCACGTAAACCGGAACCTTGTTGTTGTGACGGGATGCCATTAGGTCCACGTCCGGAGTGCCCCACATGCGGCAGATTGACTGAAACACTGCCGGGTGCAGGGACCACTCGCCACCGTCCACGGATTGACGTCTGAGATAATCTGCCTCCCAGTTTTCTACGCCAGGGATGTGGACTGCGGATATGGTGGACTTGGAGTCCTCCGCCCATTGAAGAATGGGACCTCCAACATTGCCAGGCGGCTGCGTGTCCCGCCTTGGTGATTGATGTAGGCAACCGCTGTCGCGTTGTCTGACTGGACTCGAATGTGCCTGCCCGCCAACAGGTGGTGAAAGGCTAGGAGAGCTAGAAGCACAGCTCTGGTTTCCAGCACATTGATTGAAAGGGCTGACTCGGACAGAGTCCAAGTGCCCTGTGCTCTGTGGTGGTGATGTACCGCTTCCCCAGCCGGATAAGCTGGCATCCGTGGTGAGAATCACCCAGGACGGAGTCAGGAAGCAGCGCCCTTGGGACAGGGAGAGGGGTCGAAGCCACCACTGAAGAGAGCTCCTGGTCCGTGGCGACAGAGCCACTAACCTCTGTAAGGAGGAAGGCCGCTTGTCCCAACAGCGGAGAATGTCCAGCTGCAGAGGACGCAGATGGAACTGGGCAAAGGGAACCGCCTCCATGGAGGCCACCATTTGACCCAGCACCTGCATCAGGCGCCTGAGTGAATAACGGCGGGGCCTCAGGACAGAGTGCACCGCTAGCCGGAGAGACTGCTGTTTGATTAAGGGCAACTTCACAAGTGCCGGCAAAGTCTCGAACTGCATCCCTAGGTACATGAGACTCTGGGTCGGAGTCAGAGTGGATTTGGGAAGATTGACAATCCACCCGAATTGGGCTAGGGTGGCGAGAGTGAGCGAAACACTCCGCTGACAGTCTGCGCTGGATGTACCCTTGACCAGAAGGTCGTCCAGATAAGGAAGCACTGCTAACCCCTGGAGGTGCAGGACCGCAATCACTGCCGCCATGACATTGGTGAATACCCGAGGGGCCGTGGCTAACCCGAAGGGGAGAGCCACGAATTGGAAATGATCCTCTCCTATCGCGAAACGTAACCAACGCTGATGTGACACTGCGATTGGCACATGTAGATAGGCATCTCTGATGTCGATGGACGCCAGGAACTCCCCTTGGGTCATAGAGGCAATGACTGATCGCAGAGACTCCATGCGAAAATGCCGCACCCGGACATGCTTGTTGAGAAGCTTGAGATCCAGGATGGGCCGGAAGGTACCGTCCTTTTTTGGAACTAGGAAGAGATTTGAGTAAAAACCTCTGAACCGTTCCTGAGCGGGAACTGGGACAATCACTCCGTTTGCCTGCAAGGACGCCACGGCCTGCGAGAAGGCAGCGGCCTTGGAGAAGGGGGGAGTTGAGAGAAAAAATCTGTTTGGAGGGCTGGAAGAGAATTCTATCCTGTAGCCGTGAGATATGATGTCTCTCACCCACTGAACGGAGACTTGCTTTAACCAAGCGTCGCCAAAGTGGGAGAGCCTGCCACCGACTAAGGACGTGGCTGGAGCGGGCCGAGAGTCATGAGGAAGCTGCCTTAGTGGCAGAACCTCCTGCGGACGCGCTTTTGGGCGCCAGTTGGATTTCTGATCCTTGGCTGAGTTAGCGGACGAGGCGGAAGGCTTAGGAGGATGACCAGTTGGAGGAACGAAACCTCGATTGATTCCTACCCTGGGCGGGTTTCCTGGTCTTGGTTTGTGACATGGAAGTACTCTTCCCGCCAGTAGCTTCTTTAATGATTTCATCCAGCTGTTCACCAAACAGCCGTGAACCAGCAAAAGGGAGCTCAGCAAGAAAATTCTTGGAAGAAGCATCTGCCTTCCACTCTCGAAGCCACAAAATCCTGCGGATAACAAGAGAATTAGCTGAAGCCACCGCAGTGCGGTGAGCAGCCTCTAGCATGGCAGACATGGCATAAGATGAAAAAGCTGAAGCCTGAGCAGTTAAGGTAACCATCTCAGGCATAGATTCCTTGGTGAGGGAATGCATCTCCTCTAGAGAAGCAGAGATGGCTTTGAGAGCCCACACTGCTGCAAAAGTCGGGGAAAACGCGGCCCCCGCAGCTTCATACACAGATTTGGCCAGAAGGTCAATCTGACGGTCAGTGGAATCCTTAAGTGAGGTGCCGTCAGCCACCGACACAACGGTCCGGGCTGAAAGCCTAGACACCGGAGGGTCTACCTTTGGGGAGTGAGACCACTCCTTGACCACCTCAGGTGGAAATGGAAACCGGTCATCAGAACCACGCTTTCTGAAAACTGGAGTGGTTAAAGAACACACTCTTCACTCTCTTAGGCGAGGTAAACTGATGTTTTTCTGCCAAAGAGAGTTGCTCCTCTGACACTGGCGGATTGAGATCCAGCACAGAATTAATAGAAGCAATCAAATCACTAAGATCTGAGTCACCCTCAGAGAAATCGATGGGATACATAGCCTCCGAGCCCCCAGTGAGGGCATCCTCCTCATCTTGAGAGTCAGCTCTTGAGACAGAGCCGTGGGATGGGGAGGGGGAGGAAACCCTGCGCCTTCTCTTAGAAGGACGGGGTCTGGGATCAGATGACGAATCCTCCGTGAGCTCCGATGGACGGAGGTCAGAGGATAGGAGTCCTCTGTCAAGAGTATTAGAGGCACCCTGTGAGGGAGGCTGATGCATATTCATCAAAGTCCTGGACAAAAGTCCCATGGACTCAGCAAATGACTGGGATATGGACCTAGAAAAGGACTCTACCCAGGCCGGGGGTTCAGTCACAGGTGCAGCAGCAGCCTGAGAGACCACTGGGGGTGAGACTCCAGGGTGTGGCACCGCCAAGTTAGAGCAGACATCACAATGTGGATAGGTGCTCGGCTCAGGCAGCAGGAGCTTACATGCAGTGCATGTAGAATAAAGCTTTGGAGCCTTGCTCCTTGTGTGAGACATGCTGCTGGAGTGGGGGCTTTGCAGAGAATGAACCCCAGGGAGAATATACAGAGGTCCACAACCGGAGACCGGCTGTGGCTTACCAGACCGCTGAGCGCGGTGTTGTGTGCCCTCCAGATCCCGAAACCCGGTCCCCCAGTCGCAGCACCTCAGCAGAGATGCAGAATGCAGGATGTCCCAGAGCAGAGTGAACTCTGCCTGAGAAGAGGGCGTTCCTATAAAAGAGCGGGAACTGGAGGGCTAGAGACCTGCAGGGAAGGAGGGACGCCCCAGCAATGGGGAGTGTCCCTCCCCTGTGTAGAACGGCCGCCGGGAGGAGCCGAACCTGTCCCTCTGCATGAGTGACAAGCGAGGGCAGGAAAATGAAACTAGGCCTCCGGCGAAGCCAGGGCCTAAATTTAAGCGGAGAGGCCGACAAGCAGGCACCATCGGCGCGGTTCTTAGGCAAAAGCTAGAGAACCCGCCGGAAAAGTTAAAACAATCACATACAGCATACTCTCCCCTTACAATAAAGAACCGGGACCCCCAACATAAACGTCTCCGGTACTTAGCTGCTGAGACGCAGGGCCATGTCCCTGGGCATGAGTGCTCCGGTCCAACAGAATCCTCAAGGGGCTGTGGATGGAGACCGGACTCCTGCCAGGCATGGAGACCATGCTGGCTCCCACTTCAAGCCAGAGCCCAGAAGGGATGGTGAAGGAGCGCGGCATGTAAGGCTGCAGCCTTGTAAATCAACCTTAACAACACCGCCGACACAGTGGGGTGAGAAGGGACATGCCGGGAGTCCAGACATGGACCCGCTTTTCTTCAAACTCTTAACAAAAGTCAAACAAATCAGATGAGACTGCATGTGTGGATGTATGCCTCCTGACACAAAGCAATAAAATGGCTAGGACTGGCTACCAGGGGGTGTATAAGCTCAGAGGGAGGAGCTACACTTTTAAGTGTAGTACTTTGTGTGTCCTCCGGAGGCAGAAGCTAAACACCCATGGTCTGGGTCTCCCAAAGGAACGATAAAGAAAAATCAAGTTATAAATCTGGTTTATGGTATAAAAATGTATCTGGGACTAGTCCGTAGGATGTTGATTTCCCCAGACCAGTCTGGCCTCGGATCTTTTAATCACGCTCAGGGACATGATGACATGCACTAAAAAAAAGAGAATTTTGTTTACTTACCGTAAATTCTTTTTCTTATAGTTCCGACATGGGAGACCCAGACCATGGGTGTATAGCTTCTGCCTCCGGAGGACACACAAAGTACTACACTAAAAAGTGTAGCTCCTCCCTCCGAGCATATACACCCCCTGGATAACCAAATCTAGCCAGTTTAGTGCAAAAGCTGAAGGAGGACATCCACCCACAAGTTGAGACAGAGCAAAACCCGGAACAACCGGAACCTCTGTCTACAACAACAGCCGGTGAAAACACACGGAACAAGAAAACTGGCAACAGGGAGGGTGCTGGGTCTCCCATGTCGGAACTATAAGAAAAAGAATTTACGGTAAGTAAACAAAATTCTCTTTTTCTTCATCGTTCCTTATGGGAGACCCAGACCATGGGACGTCTCAAAGCAGTCCATGGGTGGGAAATAAACAGAAAACTGAGAAGTAGGCAAAACCTAACTTCACAAATGGGCGACAGCCGCCTGAAGGATGCGTCTGCCCAAGCTCGCATCTGCCGAAGCATGAGCATGCACTTGGTAGTGCTTTGAAAAGGTGTGCAGACTAGACCAAGTGGCAGCCTGACAGACCTGCTGAGCCGTAGCCTGGTGCCTGAAAGCCCAAGAGGCACAGACAGCTCTGGTCGGGTGTGCCTTGATCCCCGGCGGGGGAGGCACCTGAGTACTCTGGTAGGCATCGGATATGGCCAACCTAATCCAACGAGCTAGGGTCGGTTTAGAAGCCGAGAGACCCTTGCGCTGACCTGTGGTCAGCACAAAAAGAGAGGTGCACCACCTAAGAGCGGCGGTGCGTGACACATAGATCCGGAGCGCCCGCACCAGATCTAAAGTATGCAATGCTTTCTCAAAGCGATGAACAGGGGCCGGACAAAGGGAAGGCAATGAAATGTCCTGGTTAAGGTGGAAAGGAGAGACCACCTTAGGAAGAAAGTCCGGAGTCGGACGGAGAACTACCTTGTCTTGGTGAAAAACCAAAAAAGGTGACTCCGAAGAGAGCGCGGCCAAATCAGAGACTCTCCTGAGAGAAGTTATGGCCACCAGAAAGACGACTTTCTGTGAAAGTCGAAACAAAGAAACTTCCCTAAGAGGCTCAAAGGGGGGTTTCTGTAAGGCCGTGAGGACCAGATTAAGGTCCCAGGGATCCAAAGGCCGCCGGTAAGGTGGAATGATGTGAGATGCGCCCTGCATGAAGGTGCGCACCTGAGCCAGTCGGGCGATACGCTGCTGAAAGAACACTGACAGAGCCGAGACCTGTCCCTTAAGAGAATTGAGGGATAGTCCTAGCTGCAGACCGGACTGTAGAAAGGACAGGATGGTTGGCAAGGAAAAAGGCCAAGGAGCATGGCCGGAAGAACGACACCAGGACAGGAAAATTCTCCAAGTCCTGTGGTAAATTTTTGCCGAGGAAGACTTCCGAGCCTGAGTCATAGTGGAGATGACTTCGGGAGGAATGCCGGAAGCAGTCAGGATCCAGGACTCAAGAGCCACGCCGTCAATCTGAGAGCCGCAGAATTCTGGCGGAAAAACGGACCTTGAGAGAGAAGGTCTGGGCGGTCCGGGAGACGCCACGGCACCTCTACGGACAGACGGAGCAGGTCTGGGTACCAAGCTCGCCTGGGCCAGTCTGGGGCGATGAGTATGACCCGACGGCCCTCCATTCTGATCTTGCGCAGGACTCTGGGCAAGAGAGCTAGAGGGGGAAACACGTAAGCCAGACGAAACTGGGACCAATCCTGAACCAGCGCGTCCGCTGCAAAGGCCTGAGGATCGTGGGAGCGAGCCACGTAAACCGGGACCTTGTTGTTGTGCCGGGATGCCATTAGATCCACTCCCGGAGTGCCCCACTTGCGGCAGATCGACCGGAACACTGCCTGATGCAGAGCCCACTCGCCGCTGTCCACGGTTTGACGGCTGAGATAATCTGCCTCCCAGTTTTCCACGCCTGGGATATGGACTGCGGATATGGTGGACTTGGAGTCCTCCGTCCACTGCAGGATGCGTTGAACCTCCAACATTGCCAGGCGGCTGCGAGTCCCGCCCTGGTGATTGATGTAGGCAACTGCTGTCGCGTTGTCTGACTGGACTCGAATGTGCTTGCCCGCCAACAGGTGGTGAAAGGCTACGAGAGCTAGGAGCACAGCTCTGATTTCCAGCACATTGATCGAGAGGACTGATTCGGACGGAGTCCAAATGCCCTGTGCTCGGTGGTGGAGAAATACTGCTCCCCAGCCGGAAAGACTGGCATCCGTGGTGAGGATCACCCAGGACGGGGTCAGAAAGGAGCGTCCCTGAGACAGAGAGAGAGGCCGAAGCCACCACTGAAGAGAGCTCCTGGCTTGTGGCGACAGAGCCACCAACCTGTGCAAGGAAGAAATCCGCTTGTCCCAACAGCGGAGAATGTCCAGCTGCAGAGGACGCAGTTGGAACGGGGCAAAGGGAACCGCTTCCATTGACGCCACCATCTGACCCAGCACCTGCATAAGGTGCCTGATGGAGTGACGGCGGGGCCTCAACAGAGAGCGCACCGCCAGATAGAGGGACTGCTGTTTGACTAAGGGCAGCTTGACAAGTGCCGGCAGAGTTTGGAATTGCATCCCTAGGTACGTGAGTTTTTGGGTCGGGGTCAGAGTGGACTTTGGCAGATTGACAAGCCACCCGAATTGAACAAGAGTGGCGAGAGTGAGCGAGACACTCCGCTGACAGTCTGCGCTGGATGAAGCCTTGACAAGAAGGTCGTCCAGGTAAGGAATTACTGCCAACCTCTGGAGGTGCAGGACCGCAACCACTGCTGCCATGACCTTGGTGAATACTCGAGGGGCAGTGGCTAACCCGAAGGGAGAGCCACGAATTGGAAATGTTCCTCTCCGAGTGCAAAACGTAGCCAACGCTGGTGTGAAACTGCAATTGGCACATGCAGATAGGCATCTCTGATGTCGATGGATGCCAGGAAATCTCCTTGGGTCATTGAGGCAATGACTGACCGCAGAGACTCCATGCGAAAATGCCGCACCTGAACATGCTTGTTGAGAAGCTTGAGATCCAGGATGGGCCGGAAGGAACCGTCCTTTTTGGGGACTAGGAAGAGATTTGAATAGAAACCTCTGAACCGTTCCCTGGCGGGAACCGGCACAATTACTCCGTTGGACTGCAAGGATGCCACGGCCTGAGAGAAGGCGGCGGCCTTGGAGCAGGGGGGAGTTGACAGAAAAAAATCTGTTTGGCGGGCTGGAAGAGAACTCTATCCTGTTGCCGTGGGAGATGATATCCCGCACCCACTGGTCGGAAACGTGTTGAAACCACACGTCGCCAAAGTGGGAGAGCCTGCCACCGACCAAGGACGTTGCTGGCTCGGCCAGATAGTCAAGAGGAGGCTGCCTTGGTGGCAGCAGCTCCTGCGGACCCTTGTGGACGCGGCTTCTTGCGCCAGGTGGGCTTCTGGTCCTTGGCCAAGCTAGTGGACGAGGCCGAGGGCTTAGAGGATGACCAGTTAGAGGAACGAAAGGAACGAAACCTCGACTGGTTCCTGCCCTGGACAGGTTTCCTGGCTTTAGTCTGTGGCAAGGAAGTACTCTTCCCGCCAGTAGCCTCCTTAATAATTTCATCCAGCTGTTCACCGAACAGCCTGGACCCAGCAAATGGGAGCCCAGCAAGGTACTTCTTTGAGGAAGCATCCGCCTTCCACTCACGAAGCCACAAGATCCTGCGGATAGCGAGGGAATTGGCGGAGGCCACCGCAGTGCGGTGAGAGGCCTCCAGCATGGCAGACATGGCGTAGGCTGAAAAGGCTGAAGCCTGGGAAGTTAAAGCAACTAATTCAGGCATAGAGTCTTTAGTGAGGGTATGCATCTCCTCCAGAGAAGCAGAGATGGCTTTGAGAGCCCACACTGCTGCAAAAGATGGGGAGAACGAGGCCCCTGTCGCCTCATAGACAGACTTGGCCAGGAGGTCAACCTGGCAGTCAGTGGGATCCTTGAGTGAGGTGCCATCAGCCACAGATACAACTGTCCGGGCTGAGAGTCTAGACACCGGAGGGTGAGGGTGAGAGAGAGCCCACTCCTTGACCACCTCTGGTGGAAAAGGAAAACTGTCATCAGAACCACGCTTAGGAAAGCGTTTGTCAGGACAGGCTCTGGGCTTGGACACAGTGGTCTGAAAACTGGAGTGGTTAAAGAACACACTCCTTGGTCTCTTAGGCAAAGTAAACTGGTGCTTTTCTGCCAGAGAGGGTTGTTCCTCTGATACTGGCGGATTGAGGTCCAGAACAGTATTAATGGACGCAATCAAATCACTAACATCTGCATCTCCCTCAGTCAGATCAATGGGGCACATAGAGGTAGCGTCCGAGCCCCCAGTAAAGACATCCTCCTCGTCCTGCGAATCGGCTCGTGAATCGGAGCCGCTGGACGAGGAAGGAGAGGGGTCCCTGCGTTTCCTTTTAGGAGGACGGGGTCTGGGAGCAGATGAAGAATCCTCTGTGAGCTCTGGAGAGCGAGCCGAAGCAGCAGAGGCACCCTGTGAAGGGGGCTGATGCATGCTCAGCAGAGTCCGGGACAGCTCTCCCATGGAGTCAGCAAAGGACTGGGAGATAGACTTAGTAAACAATTCTACCCAAGCCGGGGGTTCAGCCACCGGGGCCGGAGCAGCCTTAGGGACCACTGGGGAGACTCCAGGCTGAGGCACCACCATGTTAGAGCAGGCATCACAATGAGGATATGTGCTCGGTTCAGGCAGTACGAGCTTACATGCAGTGCATATTGAGTACAGCCTTGCAGCCTTGCTCCTAGTGTGAGACATGCTGCTGAGGTGGGGGCTCTGCAGTAAGAACACACTCCTTCAGAATGACCCCCAGAGAGTGTATAATAAAGTCCACAACCAGAGGTTGTGGCTTACCAGACCGATTTGTGTGCCCTCCGGATCCAACAACTCAGACCCCCAGACAGGTTGCAGAGATGCAGCAGCCAGCGCCGATCAGTGTGAGAACGCTGATAAAATGGCGCCGGAGTGAGGAGGGGGGGCGGGGCCTAGTCCAAGAGCGGGAACCGGAGGGCCAAGGGGATATACAGGGGAGGGAAACATCTCCTCAGAGAGGAGTGTCCTCCCCTCTGCTGAACGGCCGGTGGGCGGCGCCGCACTGTCCCTCTGCCTTACTGACATGCAGGGGCAGTGAAACCGAAAGTAGGCCGCAGCTGAAGCCGGGGACTAAATTTTACAGTGCGGCCGGCGAGCAGGCACCCTCGGCGCGGTTCTCAGGGGAAACCCAGAGAACCGGCCGGAAATGTCACCAAAATAACTAACACACTCTCCCCAAAAATAAAAAATGCAAGGGACCCCCTGACAATAACGTCTCAATACTTAGCTTGAGAGACGCAGGGCCAGGTCCCTGAGGGATGAGTGCTCCGTCCGGCAGGGTCCTGAGAGGGCTGCGGATGGAGACCGGTCTCCTGCAAAGCAGTGAGAACCGTGCTGGCTCCCACTTCAAGCCAGAGCCCGAGGGATGGTGAAGGAGCGCGGCATGTAAAGGCTCCAGCCTTGAAATCAACCTTAACAGCACCGCCGACACAGTGGGGTGAGAAGGGACATGCCGGGGGTCCAGCTTGGACCCACTTTTCTTCCAACTCTTTAAAATCAAAAATCAGATGAAAATGCATGTGTGATCCTCCTGAACACAAAGCATTGAACTGGCTAGATTTGGTTATCCAGGGGGTGTATATGCTCGGAGGGAGGAGCTACACTTTTTATTGTAGTACTTTGTGTGTCCTCCGGAGGCATAAGCTATACACCCATGGTCTGGGTCTCCCATAAGGAACGATGAAGAAAGAAGATGTTACCATCGAGGCTCAGGCATGAAGACAGGAGGCCACTCACTGGCTTATCCAGCGCACTGTGCATGCCCACATGAGTATTAGTGATACCGAGCCCGCTATGCAGCTAGCTGAGTGAAATGGGATCGGTGTCACTAATGCCCTTCTGGGTACGAGCAGTGTTTCTTCGAAGCCACAGCATAAACCCGGCCTCATTATGCATGGCCAGAAGACAGAACATCCCGCTAATCATAAGAGTCGCAGGGGACGTCACCTTTGTAGTGGATATTATCATGCCACCCTGGGTGTAATTACAAGATCTGAGACTAGTCTGAGGGAATCAAAATGCCACCAGACTGGTCCAGGCTATTTTGTAAGTCACAAACCAAATTTACACTGCAGGAGGCGTGTAGGCACACGTTACACACCCTCATTCCATTATTGAAGCCATTTAGCGGAACCGGATTTCACCCCTTGCACATTAGGTGCTTCCTTATCTTATCCATCCACTATCAACAATAGGATACATACTGGCAGAGTCCTGTTCCTTTAGAATCCCAGAGCCAATTGGTGCGACTTTAATATTATCCTCTATATATGTGATGTTCTTCCATTCCATATACTGAACTATTTCATAAGCCACGTAGTGCCTTATAATCCTACCATATGGTGTCTATCACTTCCATATACTACTCTTGCAGGGTATATACTGACAACGTTCCTCTTGAATCTCGGAATTCAAACAGTGGTATTTGAATATTTCCATAACATATGTGATGTTCCTTTACTTCATATATCGAATATCTCCATAAGTGAAGTGAATTTAATCCACGGGGTCCTCTGGCATTTTCTTCTTTTGGCCTACCTTGTATTACAGTTCCCTTCATTTGAAGTTTTGCTCTACACTACCAATATTGGATAAGTCCAGTCAGACGAAGGCCAGTAGGCCGAAACCTCGATTTTGTTGTGGACGATTCTATGTACAGCACTTTTGAAAAAATTTTCAACAAAATAAAAAAATGAACATAGCATAATTACAGTCGCTTTCCTTTGTTTGGGGTCGTTAGTGTGCCGGAATGCTCTCATCAGTACAAACCAAATTTAGACACTTGATTTTTCAGACATAATAAAGGGCCGTCCTGGGACAGGCTAATAAGTTATGATGGAGGATTAGGACAAGCTGGGGACAGCTCACAAGTTCCTACTCAATAAAAATCAGCAAAAACATGACAAATGTTAGATGACATTTTTTTTATATTATGGAAGCCTTTGGCTGTCATAGGCCACTCTAAGCCGTACATCAGAGCCTTCTGTATACTGCAATGAAAATGTGACTGCTCCGGGACAGTGCACCAAAAGACGTCATCACTCACCTGTCCAAATGTGCAATGGTAACAATTTCTCCTCCTACATAATAGTTGAGTCTGTTCACGGTGCTGGTGTAGATGAAACAGTCTCCAACCCAGAGACCGGTTTTCACAATCTCCTGAATTTCACCAAGAACCTGAGGTGACAAAGAAAAAATAAAAATCAGACAAATACAGCCTTATTGATCAGGAACCTTTTAAGAACTGCCTAAGTGGTGGTGATGTGCCCGTTGTGCCCCCCTCCTATATGCCACCAGGACTGCGCTCTCAGGACCACCTGAGGTGGTGCTTTTCCATCATCTTGTCAGGAAGGCAGAGGACAATCAGATATACACTGCTTTAGCAAGGGGTCATGCCTGGGAAAGTTCTTTTTGCTCTATGTCACCACTATAAATTTACCATCTCTGCTTACCTCAAAAGCATCTTCTATGCCATCCTCAGAAACGCCTTCATGAGTCTCCTGGGCAGTGGCTACCTTCTCGGAGAGGTATTTGAGGATAAAGAAGGATTCTTCGGTAGCAATGCACACCAGCTCTCCGGAGTCCGACCAGAAAATCTGACAAACCATGAAAATGGTCAAAGGGTAAGAAATAATGGATGCTGGAAATGAGGAACTCAGCAATAGCCACATTAAAGTTTCACAATCATAATAACTTACATGTTTCGGCTGAATTTCTATCCTCCGGATGAGCTCTGTGTTCTCCCAATCATAGAAGGCCAAACCGTTAACAGATCGCACACCAAGTAAAAATCCTCCATAGACGCCTGAGGTTAGAGGGGACACTTATAAAACTCTGGGACTGAACTGGTCATCATAAAGAAAAGCAAGATCTGGTAGAATCAATCACTTGCATTAACTTTCAATTTGGTTTAAAAAAGGACCAGTCACCAATTTTAGTATGGCCACACCAGGGAATTCAGAAGCTGCAAAGCCAATATCACCTCTCTGTTCTGGACACATTTTCTTGTAAAATTTGTAAGTTAATGTTCACTAATATAAAGGGACATCAGCGGAGATTAGTATCTGGGGGCAGTCACTAACGGGGGAAAAAAAACATGACCCCAGAGAAGCTTAGAAAAGGCTTTCTCTGTGTGAGACATGTAATGACTAACCACAGCCCTGCTCTCCTCATCACCCACACCTACTTAAATTACAAGCAGGGAGGGAAGTAGAGCAGAGTTGTGTTCCTTTACAAACACCTCTGCAACTCTCATTTCATGGCAGTTAGTGTGGAGCAAGGTTTGTTACAGCATTCACACAGAGAAAGCCTGTTCTAAACTGCAATAGGGGCGTGATTTTTTTTTTCCCGGCATGATACGGCTTGTCAATGTTATGCAGGGGACAAAGTAATCACACCCAGAGGTGAATCTTTGTTAAATCCCCGGAGGACTAAACAAAAACTAGCAACTCTGCAATGTATTAATGGAGATGAAAAATTAGAAACTACAATTTTACTACTACTAAGCTCTGCAGCAACTATTCCAATAATGCTCTATTCTAATGCTGGCCATACACAAGACTTTGTGAAAACGTGGCAGATCACTCCGGTAGACCGTAAAAAATATACACACATCTTCAAACAGAAAAATTCCAACCTGACAGATTAAGTAAGACCCTGGAAGAAAAGTATACAGTAGACAGAAGTCTGTCATCAGCCATGGCGAACAATCGATTGTTAATTATTCATTTGTGTAAAGGGTGCTTTACACGAGACGACGGATCGTGCGATGCATCGTCGGGGTCACGGTTTTCGTGACGCACATCCGGCATCATACACTACGTCATCTCGTGTGGAACCTCTGAGCGACGCAGTATCGCTCACAAATCGTGAGTCGTGTACACGTCGCTCAGTTTCATAATATCATTTATTTTTCCTTGTGCCAGTTGTTCATCGTTCCCGTGGCAGCACATGTCGCTCAGTGTGACACCACGGGAGCGATGAACTCTGCTTACCTGTGTCCCACGGCTCCCGCCAGATATGCTGAAGGAAGGAGGTGGGCAGGATGTTTACGTCCCACTCATCTCCGCTTCTATTGGCCGGCGGCTGTGTGACGTCACTGTGACGCCGAACGTCCCTCCCCATTCAGGAAGTGGACATTCGCCGCCCACAGCAGGTAAGTACGTGTGACGGGGGTTTAACGACTTTGTGCGACACGGGTAGCGATTTGCCCGTGATGCACAAATGCCGGGGGCGGGTACGATCGATTGTGAAATCGCACAATCGGTTGTCCCGTGTAAAGCAGGCTTAACAGTGAGACATATAATTGAAAATCGTCAACATCTAGTCTATACACAACATATCCCAGAAAACTCACCCTCTGCCCCGAAGTCTGGCTTGAAGCTCTTTTTCTCTTTGAAGTTTTTGAAAATCTTCACCAAGCTGCTGCTCTCCCGGATGGCATACCTGCAGGTAAGGCAGGAGTCAATAAGGAGGCTAACATTAAGCACAATGACATTAAAGGGGTCTTCTAGTTAAAACAAGTTATCAACTGACCCACCGATAGGCGATACCTTACTTACCACTAGGTGTCCTATCCCTGGGACCTTCACCAATCCATCTAATCAGGGAATGTTTATCCACGATAGGGAACAGTTATATTTGTTACATGATAGCGGGACAGGTCAGACGCCCAACTGCTTCTATTCATTCTCTATGGGGCTGACGGAAAAAGCTGAGCACAGCGCATAGCAGCTCTATAAGGCTGCTTTCACACATCAGTTTTCTTGCCATCAGGCACAATCTGGCAAAAACATGAAAAAACGGATCTGTCGTATGTTGCCGCCGGATCCATTTTTTCTCCCATAGACTTTCGTTAGCGCCGGATTGCCTTGCGTTTCATTCGTTTTTCGCCAGGTCCGGGAAAATTTACTTGTCCGGCAGCCGGATGAAACGTTGAAGTGAACGTTTTTGTGTCCGGCCAAAAAAAACGGATCGCGCCGTTATA